>NC_060958.1:5105712-5143212 GCF_910589235.1 Vespa crabro | reverse complement strand
CCGGATGGGATAAAGAAAGGAAAAGAAAAAATTTCTTGATTCGATTAATCGTTAAGAATATCGGCGGGGTTGCGAGAAACGATTTCTAAAAAAAGTTAAAGAGAAAAATTAAGAAAGAAAGAACGAGGAAAAGAAGAGGAGAAAATTCTCAGTAAAGTAATGTGATCATATTGAGAACGATTTAAAAAGAGAAACGAGGATGAGAGTTAAAAATGTTTCCATATCTGGGCAATACGTTTCCTAAAGAAAGAAGAATAGATAGATGGATAGAAGGATAGTATCATTGAATATCGCTAGTTTTTTCCGAATTTCCAAGCATCCTACGCCTGTGAATATACACGTAGGAGGACGCCAATGCTAGCGGAAGGATTTCGCATCACCATCCGAAGCGTAAAATCGTCCAGCAGTATATTTTTACGCCGTCCTCGTGATTTCTCTCGTCCTTTCCACCATGGCACGCCACTTTCTCCTCTTCTCCATCTCCCTCGTAACTACAAATTTTCTCTCTTTTATTTTTTTTCTTTTTTGTTTTTAATCTTCTCTCTGTCTCCCTCTCCGTCTCTCTCTTTCTCTCTCTCTCTCTCTCTCTCTCTCTCTCTCTCTTTCTCTTTCACTCTTTCTCTTTCTTGCTCTTTTTCCTTTTCTCTGTCTCTCTCTCTCTCTCTCTCTCTTTCTCTTTCTCTCTCTCTTTCTTTCTCTTTCTCTCTTTCTCTTTCTCTTTCACTCTTTCTCTTTCACTCTTTCTTTTTCCTTTTCTCTCTCTCTCTCTCTCTCTTTCTCTTTCACTCTTTCTCTTTCTTACTCTCTTTTCCTTTCTCTCTCTTTCTCTCTCTCTCTTTCACTCTTTCTCTTTCACTCTTTCTCTTTCTTGCTCTCTTTTCTTTTCTCTCTCTCTCTCTCTCTATCTCTCTCTTTCTCTTTCACTCTTTCTCTTTCTTGCTCTCTTTTCTTTTCTCCCTCTCTCTCTCTCTATCTCTCTCTTTCTCTTTCACTCTTTCTCTTTCTTGCTCTCTTTCTTTCTCTCTCTCTCTCTCTCTTTCTCTCTCTCTTCCTTTCTTTTTCTTTTTTATTATTTATGTAGCTTCGAAGAGAGACATTTTTTCGTTTACTCTTTTCATCGATTTTACAACAGAATTCCCAAACAGTACCTGTACGAAGATACGTACTGTGTTTTCTAGTAAAAAAGTTTTTTTTTCTTGCTTCTTTTTCTCCGTCTCTCTCTCTCTTTTTTTTCTTTCTTTTATAGAATCTAGAAATTTCGTTCCACGAAAGAGAAATTGCATTCGACTCTTAGTATTCGAGTGGTAGGATTGGTCGGATGGATGGGTAATAAACGTCCCTTACAAGAGCGAAATTTTATCTTTCCTCGAGAACGGAATTGAAAGTAGAAATTATACCAAGGTTTCTCTTCGGGAAAGAGAAAGAAAGAATGTTCAGGTCTTCGGTTGAAATTTTATTCAGGAGAATCAATTGTGATCGGTGATAAGTTTAAGGTAATAACGTTAATGTTTTTAATCGTATGAATATTAATTATAAAAAACATATATATATATATATATATATATATATATATATATATATATAAATTTTCGTGTCGTTTGCCAACCCAAGGGAAATTTTCATTTTTATTTTTTCTTTTATTTGTTTTTCTTTTTTTTTTTTTTGTTTTTTTTTCCTTTTCTTCGTCGTTTAGTGTCTACAAGAAAATACTATACATGTTCGTATCATTTACATTTTCATGATTACTCCAGTATCTGACATAGCACGGACAAACGTGTGAGTACTTCTCTCATTTTCGAGAGAAGCGAGAAAGTACAGGAGCACGTGTGGGACGTCGGCCAACTAGAAAATGAATGACACTCCATTTTGTGAGTCGCTAAGGGTCACGGCTAAAAATCTCTTTTAGCTTTATCGTGTCTTCGTTGCATCATGCATTTACGAAAAAAAGGAACAAAATTAATGACAGAAAAGAATGAAAGAGAAAAAAAAGAAAGAACATTTATATATATATACACATATAACGTAAACATTTAATTAATATTTCATCGAGTATGACATAAAAAAAAAAACGTACGAACAAAAATAAGAATTTATTTACGGGAAATGTATAAAAAGATGGGATAAGAACGGGTGATTGAATTGAGAGCGGATAAGACAAGAGAAAGACAAGGGTAGTAGGGATCGTGGGGTTAAGGATGGGAGAAAAGATGAAGGCGAGAGAGCGATAGACAAAGCGAGAAAAAAGGAAAAAGAATAAGAGAAAGCGCGCAAATATAAGTGTCGTATGTCTATTCAAACACCCTTTGCTTCCTCTCCTTCTCTTTCTTTCATTCTTTCTTTCTTTCTTTCTTTCTTTCTTCGTACTTTTGCAGCATCCACTTCGTATGCCATCTTTGTCCCTTTTTACACGACTTCGTTCTGCCAGTATGAGAGACCAAAGTCTAGGAGCTCTCCAACCTCATTGCATAATACATACATACATACATATATACATACATATATACATACATACATACATACATACATACATACACGGGACGTCGAACTGTACCAAACGTATATAAGCACCTACGTATACGTTCTTCACTATCTAACACTTATATACGATACTTTTTCGTTTCTCCGAATCAATCTAGAATCGTTCACGATTGTTACTAGATAGCAGATTTATTTATATACACCTACGAACAAATCTATATTTACTCTTTTGGATTTTTTATGTACCACCAAAATAATTGTCCTACATTCTATTCATTTTATCGACAATTTCTTTTTTATTTCTCCCTTGTCCCCGTTATTAATTTTATACGCCCGATCTATCGATTCTTTATTCTTTTTATTACGAAAAAAATAAAAAGAAAAAGAAAAAAAAAGAAAAAGAAAAAATAAAGAAAACTACAGTGCTTCAGCGTCTTTAGAATTTGATTTATAATATAATAAGGAAAAGGGAAATAAGAAACTAATTAAGGCTTCGTCGTTGATCATAAACGTAACTCGATCTATCGATTTATATTCTCGAGAGGCAATGATAACGACAACGACGACTACGACTGTGACTGTGACTGTGACGACTTGACCATTTCGTTCGACCGCAAATTCGATTCTCGGGAATGCGATTTGAGTCGCTGGTAATTGTATTATGTCCCACTTGCCGGAAGCACAACCCGATGGTCCCCCCCTCTCTCTCTCTTTCCTCTACGTTTCCCGTAGCTCGTGCTTGCCATAGTCTGCATTTCTGATTCAATTTTGTATTTCGCTTTCTTCGTCTCGTTCCTGTTAAGTATCGACCCGCTCGCGATGTTAAAAAACATTTCCAGAGATCGACCACGAGCGTCATTGAATAGCAGAAATTGGAATGATTCCACAAACTTTTTTCATTATTATTTTTTGTTAAAAATCTAAAAAATCTAAATAAATGTTTATACTTTGATAGTAGAGGTTCATTAAATTACACAAATACGTTCAGAGAACACATTTATAACGTTAAAGAGAAAGAGAGATAAATAGATGGATGGATAGACAGACAGACAGACAGACAGACAGACAGACAGACAGAGAGAGAGAGAGAGAGAGAGAGAGAGAGAGAGAGAGAGAGGGAGAGAGAGAGAATGGCCGCGTATAATAATAATGTAAAGTAAATTTGTATAATTGATAAAATTCCGATTCAAAGACTTAGCAGCTAATTTTAACGTGAGATTGTTCGTTATCGGCGAATGGGTCATATATATATTTATATATATATATATATATATATATATATATATATATATATATATATATATATATATAAATAATACCTACATACATACATGCATAGATTTTCTATGGTGCCGTTGCATCGTGATTATCGACGTACGAATTATTTTCCCATTGTACCTGGGCAAATGTTTATTCAATAGGCAACCGATACATTATGCACATACATTAATTTCGAGAAACGAATACGATTTACCGTTAGCTTCCGGACAATAGTCGTTAATGAACGACGTTAACGATATATCGAACAGTGTAATAAACGAGGATGTAACGCAATTGACATGTTTTTTTCCTTTATTCTCTCTCTCTCTCTCTTTCTCTCTCTTTCTTTTTCTCTCTTTCTCTTTCTTTCATCCTTGTATTTCGATAAAGAAATAATATGAATGAATTCGACGGCTCGCAAATGGAGAATATTACGAGAATATAGATCGGTTCATTTATTACGAGAAAAGATGGACGATTTAAAAATGCGAATGTTGATTATAGAAAACAATCGAACTCGTTAGTAGACACTTAAAAATACTAGATACGAAATCTAAAGTGCTGCTAATGAAACATGTATATTATAGCCACGTAGACATATGTATGTATGTATGTACCTATGTTTGCATAGAGTGTTTTATACGTTCCTCTTACATTTCCCGTCCTTAAACTAACTCTCACGATCGCGTACAAGCGAGGGCGCGCTTTTTAAATCGGCCTTCTCAATTTAGAACAATACCGTTCCCCTTCTATATGTCGTAGTTCATTATTCCGTTGTCACCAGACTCGCACGAACGTTCTTTCTTTCTTTCTTTCTTTCTTTTTCTCTTCTTCTATTTTTTATGTTTTTTTTTCTTTCCCTTTGTTTTTTATCCTTTTTTTCTTTCTTTAACGAGCAAAAGAGTTCTCTATCTATTTCTCTCAAATTTCTTCATCCTTTTTCTTTTATTTTTCAGTTTCTATTCTTTATCGTACTATCAGACATCATTGAATGATATTTGGGAAAAATGTCGGACGAGTTTTTCCGAAAGATTTTCCGAAGATATTGAGAAGAGAAGAAAAAAGAGAGAGAGAGAGAGAGAAGGAACAGTTAAGGATGACCCTAATCGTAATTCCAGTGAGATCAGGATCCTGAAAATCGTATGGGTTGGATCTAATTTGTTGGCAGGGGAGATTAATGGTATCTACGCTGCTGCGGTTACTTCCCTTAGCTCGTAGTAGTTTCGAGGGTCGACCGTCTATTTCAGACGAAGGGTAGGAAGACGAAAGGAAGAAAGGTTGGACAAGGAAGATGAGGGTCGTTGGGGAAGAGTTTGTGAAATATAAGAAAGAAGCGAACCATTATTAAAATAACATTTAATTCATTTTTTTCATCATACACATACATTATTACAATTCTTATATATTTTGTTCCTTGGAAATCAATTTTCTTTATATATACATGCATATACTTAAAAATTCTTTTGGTAAAATAGATGTTCGTAGTTCCTCTTCAGAAAAATAAATTACTTTGATGATCTCCACTTGACTAGATATAGATTGATGTCACGTTCAGAAAAAAAGAAAGGAAAATGAACGAAAGGTAAAATTAAAGTACGTGTGCGTAAGAGAGAGAGAGAGGAAGAGAGAGAGAGAGAGAGGGAGAGAGAGAGAAAGAGAGAAAGGTAAAAGAGGAAAAGGTTGGAAGAGTCTTGCGGGAGCGTTAAGATCGAAGGTCCTCTAGGCCTTCGTTGAAAAAGCACCAACGTGGACCCTTGGGGTCTGGCGCTTAATTGGATCGAATCGAGTCGAAGCAATGACGAGCGACGTGGAAGGAGAAAACGTCCAAGAGGGAGGAGGTGGTTTACTTCGACGTTGTCGTCGTCGTCGTCGTTACGCTCGTTTCACGTCTTAAATTTCAATTATTTTCGAGTCTCATGAACCGAATCGTCGAGGACCAGTCGAACGTGTTGGTTAATTTAACGCTGATAGAACAACTTTATCGTTCAATGGATTGACTCTCTCTCTCTCTCTCTTTCTCTCTCTCTCTCTCTCTCTCTTTTGCTCGATCTTCGTCGGTTGACCGCGATTAATTAGACTCGTCTCGTTTTATTGTGAATCGCATCCATTGTCGAATCTCTTCCATAGAAGAGTCATCGTTGTATTTTTTTTCTCTCTATCTCTCTTTTTCTCTCTCAGTTCAATTGGACCTAAAGTCTCGATCTCTCGTTCTCAGACCGGTAACGAATATTCCGGTACTTCGATATTCTTTTTTATTGTCTCACGAACCCCTTACTCTCTCTCTCTCTCTTTCATTCTCTCTCTTATTCTTTCTCTCTCTTTCTCTCATTCTCTCTCTTTCTCTCATTCTCTCTCTTCCTCTTTCTCTTTCTCTTTCTCTTTCTCTTTCTATTTTTCTTTTTTCTTCATTGATTCCTCTCTTCGATAGTATCTTGTTACTCGTTAAGTTCGATCACTTCGTTTTTGTCTCGTGAAAACGAATTCTTCTCTCTCTCTTTCTCTCTCTCTCTTTCTATCGTAAAGAAGTTGCATTACATAGAAGAGCTTTCGATTGAGTTAATTGGGAAGTGAACGCACAGTCCGAACAAGCGAAGTTTTTCTTTAGATCACAGATAAAAGAAAAAAAAAAAGAGAAAAAAAACGGATACTTACATTGTATCTCGAAAGAATCATCTCTTTTGTAATCGCATTAACTTTTCGTAATGGCGATCTACGATTCTCATAGGGTCATCAAGGGAATCGTTAAAACCAATAACGATTAATAAGCCGCTTTATGAGTGTCTCTTCGGGAGACAAATAGAGAGAGAAATAGAGAAAGAGAGATTTATAAAAGCCGCGAGAAATAGACATTAAGCACGTTCGTTTTATTTCCTTCGAATTAAATTGCCGAGCGAGAGGTTAAAATTTTATGTTACACGAATAACGGATATACCAGATTATTTTCCATGATTTTTGTGAACAATTAATTGGAGATAATATATATATATATATATATATATATATATATATATATATATATATATATATATATATATATGCTTAACAGACACACATGAGGGTCTTATTTTAATCGACATTTTTCATCGATATTATTGATATTGTCCTAATGATGAATAAATTTATTCTTATATCTTTTTTTATTTTTCAGAAAATTTATTATTGAATAAATAAATTCGTCAATGTCGTCCATTGAAATAAACGTGGCGATCGATAATAATAATAATAATAATAAAAAATAAGAAAAGCTTGTTCGAAATAACGTATCGGAAAAAATGAGAGACACCCCGTATATGGTGGAATAGCGTGGTAAGTCGAGGTGGATCGGCGTGTCTTATCGCTCTTTATCGCGAAACGTTCTTCGGGAAGAGGTTTGCATAGCCGCTTTATAGGAGACCGTTAAGGAGGTCCCGTGTAAAACTCGCCGATCAAAGCTTAAAGGAATTTCCTGTTTATGCTTCGCGGCAAAGTGAAATTTAGATCCCCTCTCACGCTCTTTAGGCACTTTATTGCCCGTTACGTCTTTCCTTCCGAACTTTCTCATTTATCTAGAACTATTTCACTCTCTTTTACCTCGTAATGCACAACATTTAATCCACGAATTTCTATCGTAATTCTTTGATACTCGAGTAACAGTTTTTCGATAATTCGAAAATTTTTCGAGTCCTTTGCTCGTATATAATATCGATCGTTAATTTCAATGAAATTTTCTATAAATCATAATTTGCTGATCGTTAATAATGTTTACCCAACCGAGAAAATGTTACGTGCAATTTTTGAATTTGTAATTAAGGAGGCATGGTGAGAATTATAAAGCAAAAGATCGTTGAATTATTTAAGACTAATTAATCAACGAATTGTAATTATTATAATCTCGATGACATCGTTAGTTAGTCAGCGTTCTTATAAAGTTCATATCGGATAGTCTCATTTCTTTCTGTAGATTTTTCTTTTTTTTCTTTTTCTTTTTTCAAAGGACGAAAAGAAAAGAGGAGAGGGAAGGAGAGAGAAAGAGAGAGAGAGAGAGAGAGAGAGAGAGAGAGAGAGAGAGTGAGAGTGAGTGAGTGAGAGTGAGAGTGAGAGTGAGAGAGAGAGAGAGTGAGTGAGTAAGAGTGAGAGTGAGAGAGAGAGATAGACAGACAGAAAGAAGAGAAGGTTAAACCTCCAGCCATGGTAGAAGGAGAAGATCGTGTCGATGCGTCTAGTCGGGCGTTACTTTTTCGCCTCTTTGCATAGGTAATTGCCTCCAACGGAGGATAAAGGTAGTAAGAGGTAGGATGAAAGGATGGTAGAAGCCTTGTATAAGGATGGAAGGGTAAGGGGATGTGGGAAGTGTTGCTGACGGAGGTTGGACAAAGGAAGGAAGATGATAAAAAAAATTGGATTCTACTCTTGATGTCGAAGCTAAATTTTCTCGCCTTGTAAATGTCTTCTTTTTTGATCGAGATAATAAAGATTTATATCATTGAACTTTTGCTCGTTTTAAAAGATTGACTTGCGTATAATGTCAATGAAATTTTTCTTAACAATTATTTAACGAATTAATGAAGTCGAAAGAGATTTTGTATTTTGAAAATTATCCTTTCAATTTTCTAAAGGAAAATCGTACGTGACAGTGCTTGTATGCTTCATATTTCGTTGGATTATCGAGGACGATAAGTTGGGAGAAATATCGATTTAATTTACCAGGACGGATACTCATTTAGGAGAAGCGGCTGCATAGAGTAGTAAGAGCCACTTCCGCCTTAATGAAACTTTGTTGACTTTCGAGGGATTCGAGATACTTCATTAGTTCGTCCGGCCGTTAAGTTTTATGAAGTGAAATTCTTCCTCGAACTTTTTGTACTTTGTCTCTCTCTCTCTCTCTCTCTCTCTCCCTCTCTTTCTTCTTTCTATTTCAAAGGACATCGTGAGACATTCAAAAATCAAACGGAATTCGATACGATGGTGCAAAGAAGAAGAAAGATTTTGAATAAAACGAATCTCATCCTTTTATTTTTCATGTCTCATTCCTTTCCTTACGAATTGCCTTTGAAATTTTCTCGAGGAAAGTTTATGTATAGATATCTATTCGTATTTTTTTTTTTTTTTTAGAAACGATCGGTAATTAGTAAACTGAGAAAAAAGTTTTAAATAATTCGGATCTTTGAATAAAAGTAGATAAAAAAAATTATAATTATTATTACTGCTTCTCACGAAAGTTTCATACGAAAAAAAAAAAGAAGAGAAATTCGGAGCGTGAAATATAAAATCTCGGCGGCAAATGAAATTGATATTTTGGAAGGAGAAACGAGAGTGAGAAAAAGAAAGAGAGAAAGAGAGAGAGAGAGAGAGAGAGAGAGAGAGAGAGAGGGCGGAATAAACCTTTTAACGTTCGTCGGGCGAATAATCGTGCTCGTTTAACGGGGAAAAGGCGCGAAACGTTCCATAAAATCATTCGGCCTTGAATTTCGAAATATTCTTCCTCTTGACGTCAGCAAAACTCTGACGATATGAGAACTGACTGGATTTTCTTTTTCTCTCTTTTACTTCGTATTACATACACTCTTACGAGCTTCCCTAACCACCTGACGTTCTATAGAGTCCTATCTATTCCCTTCCACTTACTTAGTTCGGTGGGGTAACGAGCGTAAAGGTATGAGCAAAGGTAGTGGGGAAACTACGGGTCTTTCGATCCACCATCCTCAATTTGCTGCGGCTTTCGATGTAACGGTACCGAGATAATTGCGATTACATTCTGACTGGATTAAAAAAGAAAAAAGAAAAAAAAAGAAAGAAAAAAAGAAGAGAGATAGATATATAGAGAAAGAAAGAAGACGTTACTTCGGACAATCGTTCTTTTTATTATCGACAAACTCGACTCGGGTTAAACGAAATGCGAGAAACTGTGAGTTTGTATGAGGAAACTGTATTTCTGTTTTACATTATCGATTGAGATTAAAGATTAAGAAAGAAACAAGATCTTTATGTTTTTATAGGTATTATTTGTTAATTTCATTTAAAAAAGTTTTTTTTTCTTTTTTGTTTCTCTTTTTTTGTAAGTGATAAATAATATTTTCGAACGCGTTTTCCCTTGTACAAAGATTTACGAACTTTATCGAAAGATCTTTTATCTCTTTCTCTTTCTTTCAAAGTTGTTATTGAAAATGTCCGAAACGAAAAAGAATAGAGATGCATTAAGAGAAACGGTTAGAAAAAGAAAGTAAGAGAGGGAGAAAGAGAGAAAGAGAGTGATATAGTATAGGATAGATACAGTCTCACGGCATGGTGATCGTCGAAAAGTTTTCTGAAAGCGAGTGTGTAGTCAGCAGTTTGTAAGTTCATGAAACTTGGCGGACAAGCGAGTGCGAAAACTAGAAAAGGGTAACTTGTCTAGTCGTAGTCGACGGAAATCACTTTAATATACTTTCTTTCCCACCTTCCTTCCTTCCTTCCTTCCTTCCTTTCTTCCTTCCTTTCGTCCTTCCTGCCTTCCTTCCTTCCGTCCTTCCTGCCTTCCTTCCTTCCCTTCTTTCTTCATTCCTTTCTTCCTTCCTTCTCCATCGAAATTAGGAAAACCATCGTAGAAATTTTCATTGACATCTCATTTTAATTTTTTTTTTTAATAGAATGTTATCTGTTGATTCTTATTATATAACCAACGACAAACGATATCGTTACGTGGTTATAATTTTTCTACATATGATATTGTTGGAGATATTAATATATTAGCTCAAAGAGAAAAAGAATAGTATTTAAATCGTTTTTACCGTTTGATCATAATGGCGAATGAACAAGGATTATTTAAATTAACAAGGATTGATTATTTTATGAGAATTATTTTAATAATAAAACAATTATATTAACATAATAATCATTTTATCAGAAGAGAACATCATATGGAAAAATATATGTATATATAATAAAATATGAAAATGTAAACAATATCATTCGTGGGTTTGTCGTCGAAGTCGATATCTTATTATTGATCAATTAATAGTATAAAATAGGTGAACACCTATTGAGGTAATTTTCAAAGTTAACTCGTGAATCACCTCTCCTTCTTTTCGTCGTAGGCCTTCGAAGTGACATTTCCCGTAAGAGGAAGGAAAGAAAGGAAGATTATTGCGCAGAACTTTTAAATAATCAATGATCATCGAGCTAAGTAATTCATACTTATAGAATAATTAACACAAAAAATGGCAATCTCTTAATATTTTATCGTACATTATTATCGAATAGATATTTATTACCGTTATTACAGTTAAGAAGGATTATTATTAACTAATGTAAATATTATTGTATTCGTATTCTATCGTTCATTATGTATGGATTATAAGCACGTACAAATTTTGTACCTATAAGTTTATGAGAGTACAAATAATAAATTCTCGATTAAAAATATCGGGAAATGAAGAACAAATCGAAAAGCAATTTTTAATCATAATTTAATAAAATCACATGAAATTAATTTCTCGGTAAAGTATATTTATATAACAAGACTATCCTCATTTTCAATCGTTAAATAATACATCGTAGTACATATGCACGTACATATATATATACATACATATATGACAATTTGATCGTCATCAAAAGAGAGAATAAAGAACGTGCGAAACGTATTGATCGCGTTCGCCATTTCGAACGTGTCCGCTATAACATTGTAGCAATCGGAAGAGCGTCGAGTGGCCGAAATAATTGGAGGACGCGGCAGGAATCGATCGATTTATCACACGACTAGTAAAAGATGGCGATATTCGCGTTCACGACGTAAATTAACGAATTAAAGATAAAATTGATACGACCTTTTCAATCTTGCTTTTCAGACCTTGATAATAACTATACCATACTATTCATATGTGCTATTTACATAAAGAAATGCGTGATACTTAATATTTCTCTCTCTCTCTCTCTCTCTCTCTCTCTCTTTATTATTTATATTTATATTTTACACTTGAAAATCAATGAACGTAACGTGTATTCGTAAACACGAAGCAAGATCAATGGGTTCTCGTTAATCTTCGCATCGTTAAATAAAAATCTTCGTAGAAAACATCGTATGACCTCTGAAGTGACGTACTGTCTGAAGCGTGAAGCGGAAGTAGAAGAGGCAGGGAAAGAGAGAGAGAGAGGGGGGAGCGGAGAGGATAGTGCAGGAGTTTCCGTCATCGTGCAAAATTAAATTTTTAACGAGCTTTCCAGTCGTCCTACCTCCTTCTCTCTCACTCCCTCCCTCTCTCTCTCTCTCTCTCTCTCTCTATCTCTCTTACTTCCTGCCCCTTACCATCTTTCTTCGCGACTCTTCGTAGTTGCTCGGTGTACGAAGTAAATATCTGCACATCGGTAATTAAATTCGATTCGACCGCAGCACGATGAGCAATGGAGGAGCCTCTTACGAAGGAAAGAAATAACGGAGAGTGTTGGGGGATGAGCATGTGTCATACTCGAGTACTCTCTAGATATTTGTGTGTGCGTGTGTCTGTTTGTATATATTTCGGAGAGGACTTAAGAAAGCGACAGGGAAGAGCTCATCCAAAGCTCCAGGCGAACTTTCCTCTCGTTATTTACCACGAAACTATTTTGTAATTTAATGCTGTCTCTCTCTCTCTCTCTCTCCTCTCTCTCCCTCTCCCTTTTTATCTCTATCTCCCTCTTTATCACGTAGTTTATCTTTCTTTTATTTGCTCGCGTACGTCGCAAATAACGTTTTCCCTGTAAATACGAAGGGAAATCGCGATGTTGTCGTCGTCTTCTTTGTCGTCGTCATCTCTCTTTCTCTCTCTCTCTCTCTCTCTCTCTCTCTCTCTCTCTCTCTCACATTTATTTTGAGAAATAAATCGAGGAATCAGAGCGAAAGGGAAGATCTTTCAGTGGGAGTAATTTTTCTTCGAGATTATTTTTTGAACTGAATATAATCTTGACATGGCATTCGAATGAATATTCTCACATTTGATCTTCGTCTTGCTTAATCAAATTACTCAGGATGTGTATTACGTACATGTTCGTTCTTTTATATAAATTTTATTCATCTTTAATTAATATTTCTGTTCTTTTCCTTTTTTTTTCTTTTTCATTTTTTTTGGTTTTGTTTTTTCCTTTTAACGTTTACGTATCTAGACAAAAGGGGTGCTTCATAGGTAAATTTTGTTTCGAAACGATTTCAATTTAACAAGGAAATATTTTTGCTATAGGTTTCTTCTTTTTTTTTTTATTAATTTTTTTCTTTTTTGAGAAAAGAGAGAGAGAGAGAGAGAGAGAGAGAGAGAGAGAGAGAGAGGAAGGGTGGGCATAGAAATGGCGACGGGTAAGGACGGCATTGCGAAATAATCCAAAGTGGCTCCTAACGGGAGCGTATGTCGCAGGGTCGCGAAAAAACACGCGTTATTATTAAAAAAGTTGAGGTTGTTATCTCGCTGGCATTCGCCCATTAATTGCACCGCATCTCTGTTCACTCTCTTCCTGTCAAGTTTGTGTGCGTATACGTATGCGTGTGCCTGTGCCTGTCTCTGTATATATTCATTCTTTCTAGTTGGTATCTGTGCGTAAAACGAAACGTACGTACGAGATATTTCGTGTTCTACTACGAGGCTACTAGACAGAGGAAGAGAGAGAAAAGGAGAGAAAGAGAGAGATTTAGCACTGAATGAATGAGTGAGATAGATAGATAGATAGATAGAGAGAGAGAGAGAGAGAGAGAAAGAGAGAGAGAAAGAGAGAGAGAAAGAGAGAGAGAGAGAGAGAATAGGCGTCTGGACGTGCGACGACCCGAAACGTCCGCGTGCACCGGTGCAGTCGGATTAATAATTTCGTGATATTGCTGCCATTGTAACAGTAGCAATAGTAGCATCAGTAGCAGCCGTGTGCTCGTCTATCCTAACTATTCCAAGCAAGCGTGAGAATCCATCTGTCTGATCTATCTAAGGTCTATGTATCTCTTGAAATGGTGATAAATGTAGCAGTCTAATGCTATCATAATTTTACATTTCTCTCTTTACATGGGCTTTCAATCGATCTATATCATATATAAGAAAATATGTGTTAATATACTAATGTAAAAATATATGTAAATATACTAATGTGTTAATCTTAAAGATCTTTAGTTCGATCAATCGATCAGATTTTATACGATGTATCGTGTATATTCGCGTGTTTTGAAAATTTAAAATACGATAGCTTATAGATTGATTTATCATGTTAACATCGATATAAACTTTTGTTTCTTTTCTCTATCTTCTTTTTTTTTTTTTTTTTAATTATATATTGCACGTCTGTACGAGTATAATTCGAAAATTTTCACGCTAAACTCCGGATATCGATTGATACGTTAGCTCCAATTTAATAACGAGAAATCATGATGATTTTTCGTTTGTTAATACAATATACCTATTGCGTTTTCTCTCATTAAATTTCATTGTTCTGTAATAAATATCACTATTCGATGAGAAAGGTTTCCTTTCCCTTTCCCTTTCTCTCTCTCTTTCATTCTTCGTTTCTCTTTTTCATTCTTTCGTTTGAAAAGATAATTATTTCTAAGGATTAATATTTCATTGTAAGGGCACTTCTCTATTAGGAACAGAATGAGTAGTCCGTTAGCAGTCAATTTCAAAGTCAGAGTTCTATGTTGCCCTACTCAGAAGCAACGAGTCAAACTCCTTTGAACATGGACAGACGAACAGTCCAGTATACTTGAACTGGAACATAGTCACATCAATTGAGTCGACGATGATGTGCTTTCCACTCTCTCTCTCTCTCTCTCCCTCTCTTTCTCTCTCTCTCTCTCTCTCTCAGTCTCTATCTCTCTGTCTGTTTCTGCCTGTCTCCATTTCTGTCTCTCCATTCTTCGATGTTCTCTTTTGTAACAGTGATGTAATTCCTTTTTTGCTTGTCCTTTTCACGAAATAAACGTTATTCGTTATCGTCATAAGACAAATCAAAAATAAATCATATTCATTGTCAAAAAACAAGAAGATTAACGAATATATTATTTCTTAATTTATTATGTGAATTACAAAATATATGTTTTAATTACTTTTTTATTTTATTTCTTTCTCGATTCGGTAATTCGACTTTTTTTTTTGATATTTTATATGTATGTAAATATGTGTACATACATCGTATATTTACAAAATAATTTTTCAATTAAACTCTGTTTCATATATCAAAATCCAATGATGACTTCGTAGTGGAAAGGATTAATGTTAATATTTATAAAATGAGATTTACATTTTTATGATATTTTATGAGAATTATTTTGAAGTACGCACAAACACAGTAAAGAATTTTTTGGAAATTTAAACAGATATGCGACGTACATCGTGCTGGGATTGAAAAAAAGGAAGAAGGGTAAACGAGTCCTACGTTTTACGGAAGAGTGATTCTCGATATATGTAAGCAGAATATATAGTACATAGGTACTCTCGTTATGTTCGCTATCGGGAGCTTTCGAAAGCTTCGATAGGATATATACGTAGATACATACATCGAAGCTTTTCAAAAGGATCACAGACGCATTTCGATAAACGGCGACTCGTATTAACGGCGATTCCCACATCGAAGGATGTCGCGACGAAACATATAGGAAATGCAAAGAGAAAGAGAGAATATACATATACATATACACAGTTGTGTGTATGATGTATGTATATATTATATATATATATATATATATATATATATATATATATATATAATGTATAAATACATGCATACTTTATATACATATATACATACATGCGATGCATGTTTTTATCTATTTCTTTTTCTTTCTCTTTTTTTTTCGAGTGGTCGTCGTCGTCGTCGTCGTCGTCGTCGTCGTCACCGTAGTAGTAGAGGAGTTTCATTATCCTCACTTTTTAATAAGCAACGTGTACGCAAAACGGGGCGGGGATTTATTTTTTTTCGGTATACAAAAAGCAACGGGACGGGCTTTTCAATTCCGTTCAATGCGCGTTTCTAAACCTTCTATCTCTTCTCTCTAGTGCAAGTTTTCCTACAACTCTCTCTCTCTCTCTTTTTCTCTCTCTGTTGCATCATGTCATGCGATGTTTTTGTGATGATATATATATATATATATATATATATATATATTTATATATATAATATATACATATATAAATATATACTGCTTATAAGTATACACACACACATATATATATATATATATATATATACATTTAAAAAAAGGAGGAAGGGAATAACTCGTATCGAAGTACCATGCATCGAATGATACGAACAATAAGTTCCTTTACGAAACTTTCGAATAACATATTCTTGTTTACTCGATCAAATATTTTGATAGTTTATTATTATTATTTTTTTAATTAAAAGAAACAAAGATCCGATATACATATAACGGTATTTAAAAAAATTGATCAATATTTTCCCTTTACAAAGATTAGATCACTACGATTGATCTTCGATAAAATGTAATCTAAGTTATTACACGATAATTCGTCGGATGTACAGATATAGAGAACATAGAGCGAGAGATTGTGTTTGTCTGTTTGTGTAAGTATGAATGCGTATGTGTGTGAAAGAGAGAGAGAGAGAGAGAGAGAGAGAGAGAGAGAGAGAGAGAGAGAGAGAGAGAGAGAGAGAGAGAGAGAGAGAGAGAGAGAGCAAGCAATAAGTATAAACGTAACGCATGATCGATGATTATTAATTTAACGTAATTAGGATATAGTTCGGATGTAGGTTCTACTGTGTCGGTAATGTCGAATATTAGAGGTACAAGGGGTGCAAAGAGAAGAGAAGGCGGACAAATAAGGGGTAAGAAGGGGGATAGGAGTAGAGAAGGGAAACGAGGTGGCTGTACGAAATGTAGGTCGCTCGGTGAACTAACCACTGTGACCATTGAAATAATTACGCTCACTGCCCGTTAATTTCGAGGTTCGCCGCGGTGTACGTATACGCCGGTTGCTCTGCTCTCACGCATATATCCGGAAAGCAAGGATGATACCCACGCAACTTCGGACCAGCCAGATAATACGCCGAATGGATAATCTCAGTGCGCGAGCGCACATAATGCACCAATGCTCGCTCACTCGCTCGTTCGTTCGTTCGTTCGTTCGTTCGTCGGCAATGGCCCACATGTATGACCGTTACCGATCGTGTACCGTTAACGAGCTGCAAAATAGTTAACTTGTGTCTATGTATATAATATTCGTCTATATTAGTGTATGTGTATGGGTGTATGGGGGGCTGACTGGCTGGCTGGCCGGTTGGTTGGTTGGTTGGTTGGTTGGTTGGTTGGTTGAATGTGTATTCATGATCAAAGAGCGTGATGCGATTTTTTTCTTTCAACCATTTGCGGTTCTTCGTTGAATTTAGGTGCTAGGATTTCAATGAAACCATTAAGCTTCACAAACCAATTCATGGATAATTTGTTAATAAATTTAATTTTTTTTTATTTGACAATATTAGTATTTGCCTGATTGATCAATCAAAGAGTACGTAAATTGTTAATTATTGGATTATGTTCGGTTTAAATTTAGTTTAGTCGTATTTGGATTTAGTTCTGGCCAGGATATAAATGCAATCATTAAGTTCTCCAATGAATTCTTGAATAATTTTTGTTAACAAATTTAATAGTTTTTTATTTGATAAAATTATAATTAATTTTGTAATATGTTAATCATTAATAATTTCATTAAGTACAATAATTAAATGGTTAATGGTTTGTTTGTAGTTTCTTTCTTGAAAATAATTATTGACATATACGAGAATTGATAATTTGTCTATCAAGATGATTTTTTATTTCTCTGAGAATTTGAAGTAATTGATTAAGCGAAATGTACTTTCTCATTTTCTCTTCTCATTTTTATTTTTTTTTTTTTTTACTTTTAAGAATCCTTATTGCTAAATAGTTTAAATGACTCTGTTAGTAAGAGAAAATAATGAAAAATAAAATCGCGGTAAGGATGCTAGACAAAGAAGTAAGAGCAAAAAATGAAGAGAGAGAGAGAAAGAGAGAGAGAGAGAGAGAGAGAGAGAGAGAGAGAGAGAGAGAGAGAGAGAGAAAGAGAGAGAGAGAGAGAGAGAGAGAGAGAAAGAGAGAGAGAGAGAGAGAGAGAGAAAGAGAGAGAGAGAGAGAGAGAGAGAAAGAGAGAGGAAAGAGAAATATTAAAGAGAAACCTTCGTTCATTTTACTTTCCAATTTCATATTTTATTTCATATCTTATACAAATTCGAAATTTCATCTCCTTAATAATTTCATTTCGTCCTATTCTTCCTCTGTACGAAGTAATAATAACTATCTTCGAATTCGAGTTTCGTCGGACTTTCATAGTAATTACAAATTAAGAAAGAAGAAAGAAAAAAGAGAAAGAAATAGGGAGATAAAAAAGAAAAGAAAGATTCAGGTATATTTACGTATATAAATGAAAAATCTACGGTAAAACCATTATACAATATTAACTCTATCGATTCTCTCTCATGTTATATTTCGAACGATCTGTCGAACAATCGAAGCTTTACGAAACGAGCTATTACATTAACTTTCATTGCGTTCTCTTTTGAATCAAACAAAAGCCATGAACATGTCCACACATAAGTAAATATGTAAATATCTAGGCATGCATGCGACACACATATACACACATGCGCGCGCACGCATACATATTATGTCCTTTCATTCATCGAAGTTCACCTGAAATCGGATTATCTCTTGGATACGAAATAATGAACGATCTTTCAATTTCTCTATTCTGAACTCATAAACGACAAGCTTGTAATCATTTTTTCTTTGTCAGAAGCGTCGCGTTGCACGTTTTAGAAACGGAACACGGTAACCAATGAGAATGCAAAAGCGCGAACGGTTCGTGTTACCCTCTTGATCCTCCTGTTTCGTGACATCGAAAATTCCTTCTCTCTCTCTCTCTCTCTCTCTCTCTCTCTCTCTCTCTCTCTCACTTTTGTAGGATATATTGGAAAGTGGAGGACAGGTTGGACAGGGCGGAGAAAGGATGCGTGGAGGGGTGAAAGAGGTGAGGATAGGGTCGCGCGATTGATCGATTCGAATATCACTTTACAGAATCCGATCCATACATCGGCGAATTTAATCAAACGGTAAGCATGGTAATGCACTTATGAAAGCCGATATGGAATTAGGACTGTCGCAGAATGCCCTGCATTCTATCTCTATCTTTTTCTCTACCATTCTCTCGAAATTAAATATTAATGGTATATTAATTTGATGAAAGGAATGATTTAAAAAGATTTTGAAAGTATCTACAAAAATGTATATACTTAATATGTATACATATACGTATTTTTTTAATAGTAAATTGATTTAGTAATTAATTAAATTATATTTTTGTTTTCCTTATAGAAAAGTGTCATTCATTGATACGAAAGCTAAATGAAATGTTATATTATTAATTATATATATATATATAATATAATATATAAAATATAATATCAATAATATAATATATATACAATAATGGTATTATATTTTTATATAAACAGAACATTTGTTTATCGGATGAATTTTTTGTTTATATCTAATAGAATTCATTAATTAAAATGAAGAATAGAAAATCGCAGGAATCATTTTCGAGAGAAGATAGGACGAATAACTCAGCGAATATAATTATATTGTTTTCTCTCATTTCGGCTTGTCTATTCGTATAATTCGTTGATTACAAATTATTAAGTAAACGGTAGAGAGGGGTTGAAAGAGAGGATTGAATGTATAGGGGTTGGAAAGCAGCGCTAATGATAACGACAAACACGTCCGTCGACAATTATCGACGTTAAATTCGTTTGGACGATACGATTCGACGTAGATATCTATATCTATGTACACATATAAATGTTTATTTATATATGTATATATATATATACTTGTATATATATGTATGTACGTATGTATGTATATATGTATCTATATATATACGGTATAGCGTTACGCTTTATATCGTGTTGCGAGAATGGATAATGAAATGCGTTTGTATATGTATTATATCTCTAAATACCTATATACATGCATATATATATACATATATATATATACACATATATATATATATATATATATATATATATATATATATATATACATATGTGTATGTATTTACGATCGCCAAGAATCTCTGGCATACATTTGAGCGATTATCGTGAATCATTAGCGATATCATTTATCTATTTTTTCATGGATTTTTTCAACATAGTACCGTACAATTTGTTATAACGATTTGTTAGAAACGTAAAGGAATGACGAACAAACTGCGAATTCTATCGAATTTCAGACGGTAAATAATTTCACAAACGATTTAGCATCAAAATTTGTTTTTGCATTGAAATTCATCATAGATACATACGCATAGGTACTTATCGTAATTCTCGTATCATTACAATTAAAGAGTTGAAAAATATTTTTATAATTTTTATTCCTTTCCTTTTTTTTTATTTTTTTATTTTTTTCTCTCTTCTATTACATTGCTTTCCACGTAAATCAATTTCAATTCGATGTAAAACGTTTTATCAATATTTTATAGATTACTTCGATTTTGTTTTCGACGGAGATGAACGTGTACCTTCGGATTTTTGCTTTCAACGCATTCTGGAAAGGATATTAAAAGGTAGTCTGAGAAGAAGAGAGTTCGGGAAAAAATCGTTACGTGGAGGAAAATTTGGGCCGCAAGAGCTGAGAGCTGGGCGAAAGGACGAAAGGTTTCATAAAGTTTCGAACAGACTCGGTGGTTACTCTTCTAAAAGTGCGCGAGTAATGTTGGCTCTGTAGGAGAGAGAAAGACAGAGAAAGAGAAAGAGAAAGAGAGAGACAGACAGAGAGAGAGAGAGAGAGAGAGAGAGAGAGAGAGAGAGAGAGAGAGAGAGAGAGAGAGAGAATGAATATCTACAGTGAGTCCCGAAAATGATCGAACGTTTTCTCAAAGTGAATAAATTTCTCTAGATTTTAACAATGAGAGATAGAGAAAAAGTATTTTGAATGTATATAAATATAAAAAAATTATAAAAATTAGATTTATAAATTTGTAGACTAGTAAATTAATTATTAACGATTGATTTTTTATTGTTTCTATTTTCTTTCTTCTTTTTTTTTTCTTTGATCAAATTTTTTAAAAATATTTTTCTCGTAATTCTGTAATATCTACGTAATCACATTTGTAATACCTAAATATATTAACATGATTCGAGATGCTTTATTCAGCGTTGAGAGATTTATTCAGTTTGGAATAGTATTGAAATAATTTTCTAGAGCTCGGTGTATACTTAGAAAAAGAAATACACGATATCTGAAACATCGAGCGTTCCGTTAGGAGCTGCTGGTACGCCGACGTGTAAACTTATCGTCGAAGTTGGAAACAAAACGAGAATAGAAAGTCATCTTGGGAACTGTAAAGAAGCGGGTTTCGTCAGGTCGTGCAAGCTACAAATGCATTTTTCAGATATACGTTCGGCGAACACGGGATCGATGTACTGAGAATGTTACGTTTCTTTATCTTTTCTCTTTTATTTTGCTTCTTTTTGTTCATTTTTTTCCAATGTCTATACATACCTATAGTAAATTCTTCTTTAATGATATTTTTATGATTTCTCAAAGCGTGGTTGTACGAATTATTGGTTAATAATATTGTGGTTGGAAAAAAAGATAAAATGAAAAATGAACGTTTATATTTACGTGAATATTTACTAATACATGGTTGTATACAATCTTTTGAATAAGTATATATATACGTATAAGTATGTGTATATATATTATTATATTTTGTTATCTTTTGGATACCAATACGGTTATTATATACAGTTATAATATTAAAATAATTAAATGAAATATTATTTAATTAAAATTATATTTTTAAATATAATTACACTATATATTATTAAACTATTATATAGTATATATATATGCTATAGGTTACAATGTATATATATCTGTATACAATATTTTAATATATATATATATATATGAGGGTAGTCCCAGAAGTATCCGACCTAACGTATAGATAGCAGTTGTTGTTTGAAAAGAGTGACTATGGAAGAAAGTACCAATCTTATAAAGTTTTAGTTTAAAGTTTCACAAAGCTACGTTGTTTAATATTTATTTGGCAGCCATTAATAGTGGACGCTCTCAGTGAATTTATAAACATGAACAAAATTGATTATCATTATGTGATACAATACTTTCATTTGAAAGGTCTCAGTCCAACCAATATCAAAGTGGAGCTAGATTCTACTCTGAAGGAATCTGCTTCTTCGTTTACAACAGTAAGATATTGGGCGGCAGAATTTAAACGAAGCTGTACGAGCTGCCAAGACGAACATCGCAGTGGTCGACCAAATGAAGTGACCACGCCAGAAATGTTGAAGAAAATCCACAAAATGGTATTGGATGACCGTTGACTTCAGTCACTTACAAGTGCGCGAGCTAATAGACATGGTAGGCATTTTAAAAAGTGCTGTACATTGTATATTGACTGAAAACTTGGACATGAAAAAGCTGTGTGCAAGATGGGTGTCGCGATTATTCATAATGGAACAAAAATAACGTCGTGAGAATGTTTCAATCAAATGTTTGGCAAAGTTTCACACCAATAAAGCCGAATTTTTGCGTCGATTCATAACCATGGATGAAACATGGGTTTATCACTTTACACCTGAGATAAAGGAACAATCAAAGCAATGGACTGAAAGGCGAGAATCGGATCCAAAGAAGGCGAAAACAGTTCCATCTGTAAGCAAGATCATGGCGTCAATTTTTTGAGATGCACATGAGATAATTTTTATTGATTATCTTCAGAAAGGAAAAACAATCAACGTCGAGTATTATGCGAACTTATTCGAGCATTTGAGTGATGAAAGCAAGAAAAAATGGTCGTATTTGACGAAAAAAAAGTTTTGTTTCATCAAGACAACGCATCAGTTCACACATCTATTATCGCGATGGCCAAAATCAATGAGTTAAAGTTCGAATTACTTTCTTATGCACCCTATTCGTCAGATTTAACATCCTCGGATTATTTTCTGTTTCTAAACTTAAAGAAATGGTTCGGTGGGAAAAGATTTGCCAACAATGAAGAAGTGGAATCTGCGGTTGATGGCTATTTTGAGGAAATCGACGATTCTCACTATAAATAGGGTATTGAAGTTATTGAACATCGCTGAGAAAAGTGTATCGAGCTAAAAGGAGACTATGTAGAGAAATAAAGATATTTTTTCCCAAATTTTTTTATGTTTTCTTTGTTAGGTCGAATACTTCTGGGAGTGCTCTGTATATATGCATTTGAATTTTATACAATTTTTGGTTGATCGATTCAAAACGAAAATCAAACGAGACTGTTCGTATAGTCTTTCATTGAAATGATTTAAAAAGCCGAACTATCTTTTTCCTTTATTCTCTAGGAAATATTAAATTTCAAAGAAGGATCTACATACGTATTATTCGGTGGTACTTTCGTACAGTGGAATCGAAGAATGTTTCGATCCCAACGTCGAAGTTGAAACGAAGAAGAAATACGAGTAATACTCTTTTTATCATGAATACTTTTGAGAATATCATCGAGTATTGAATATGACATATTTTCTCATAAAAATAGATAGTAACAAAATGAAAATTGCACATTTTTGGTGATTATAATTATTTTTATGTTTTAGATTTTTCGATGAGAAAAAAGAATAAAAAAAAGGAAGTAAAAGGCAAATAATCTTGCGACTCATCGAAAGATCATTGTATGTGATATTTTTATATACCACGAGAGATCACCTGATAAGTCACGGCTCTTCTCATTCGATGTGAAAACTTTTGAGATAGAAAGCGCTGAAGTTCGATTTTAAAATTCAAATAACGTTAAAGTTTTGCGAAGAGAGAATAATGTTGCATCGTATAGGCTTGTTTGTGGGCTAGAAAATTCTCTTTATTTCTTTGGCGTAACATCGACTACACAAGTTTTTCTTTGTTTCGATAACGTAGATACTTATGTACATTATACACATATATATATTTATGTACATGCGTAATGAACTTTTTTTTGAATGAACGTTTTACATGCGTAAAACTTATAATGTTCATGAAAGTGAACGAAATGATCTTTTATTGAAAAATATAACGTTATTATCGATTCCATATTTAAAACAACGAATTGTTGTTAATATATTGTTATTATCAATTCTACGTTCGACCAATTTCGAAATTTCGAAATTTTGATTTTTATTTAAAGGTCTCAATCTAAAATCGTTTTTATTTTTATATTTTCTCCCATTTAAACGATATTAATGCGTAAGCTACGTGTTTAAAAGGTAAAAAATGAAAATAAAAAAATAAAAAGCAGAAGAGAGAGAGAGAGAGAGAGAGAGAAAGAGAGAGTCAAGTTAAAGATGAGAAGAATGGAAAAGGATAAACACATGGCAGGAGGAGCTATATGCAAAGCTTGAAAACATTCTTGTTTGCGCGTAACGAGCGCTTTTAATTTGCTAACAAAGCAAGCTTGCGCTAACGATCGCAGCAAGCTTTGATTTCGGTATTAAGTTAGATAAAAATAAACTATTTTTTGTTCTCTCTCCTTTTCAAAATGTTTGTCTTTCTTTTTTTTATTTAAAAATTTTTTTTTACAAATGCTTCTTTCTTTCTTTCTCTCTCTCTCTCTCTCTCTCCCTCTCTCTCTCTCCTTCTCTCTTTTTCTTTCTCTTTCTCTTTTTTCGTTCGAAAAGCTTTTCGTATTATGTAACAGAGAATATACAGCAGCTGCTGTTGCTTCGTGTCATCGAAAGCTTGGAAAAGTTCATTCCCCGATATTCGTTTTCGTGTTGGAATGACTAACGCATCCTATCGATTTTCCACGTTCGTTCGTTTGCTTGGTTTTATTTTTTTTCTATCCTTTTCTGTATCTCTATTTCCCTCTCTCTCTTTCTCTCTCACTCTCTCTCTCTCTCTCTCTCTCTCTCTCTCTCTCTCTCTCTCTCTCTCTCTCTCTCTCTGTATTTCTTATTCCATGTTCACATCTAGATTTTTTGTTACGGTCCGAATGTAATATTTTGCATCGACACCCATCTTTCTTTTATATGTTTCTATTTACTTTCTTATTTTTTCCTGTTTCTTTATCCTACTTTTCCCTCTTTCCTCCTCCTCCCTACTCTACCTCTCACCATCCACCCCTATTATCATTTCATATATTTATTTATTTTTTCTCATTCTTTACTTCTTATTTTTCTTTTTTTTCCACCGAACTCTTGCATTCGTATACCATACATATATCTACGATTTAACGGTGAATGATCATCGGTTCGAATTCGAAAAGAAAGTTCTTTTTATCGGAATAATTAAAAGTTAGCTATAACTTTGGTGAAAATGATTTTTTTTTTTTTTCTTAAGAATAAGATTTCAGTTTTCTATCCGAGTTCGAGTTTTCTCTCTCTCTCTCTCTCTCTCTCTCTCTCTCGTTTAATTTCAGCCTTTGTAGATACACACATACACACACATACAATATACTATATATTAAGGGGACCGGAAAGTAATGTCGTTTCTGCGCATGTCGATATTTGATTGTGATTAAAAATAAAAACTTGTTAAAAATTTATTCGTTTGAATTTAATTTAAGAAAGCGACATTACTTTCCGGTCCACCTAATATATATATGTATATGAGTAAATGTTTTAAGTTTGTTGATAAGAAGTATGAAGTGGTAAAAGTGGTAGGTACAAAAAAAAAGGAAGAATAAAAAGGAAAGAGAGAAAGAAGTATCAGAAAAGAAAGATGAGCGTCATCGAGAGAAACGACAGAGGAAGAGAAACAAGCCGAAGGATTTCGTTTCACGTTTTAGTTTAGCAGAATGAAGCAGGCCGAACGGTTAGAATTTTCGTCGGGTCTGCTAAGTCTCTAAGCGGCTTACCGATTTCGTTGTCCGCTTCGCGGATAGAGACAAAGCCGAGAACGCTAGGTAGTAGAAAGTAAGAGAGAGAGAGAGAGAGAGATAGAGAGAGAGTGATAGAGATAGAGGAGAAATTTTTCAAGTTTACAAAAGAAAGGAATTACGAAAAGTATCAATATACTCGAATCATTCGAATCATCGCTCTTGTATCTTTCTGTCAATGATCTCTATTGTTCATTTCCTTCAATCCAACGTTCAAAGACAAATCTTTTTACAAATTATACTGCTTATTTCATTGTTTCATTGGGTTTTTTTTTTCTAAACGTATCAATATCTTTTGTTCTCGATTATTTTTTAATGAAAAATCGATATATTCATTATGATTTGATAAATTACATAATGCATTTTATAATTTTAAATAATTTTTAATGATATTCGTAATAAATAAAATTCGTTTGATTCTGTCATTTTAAAGATATTTTAAATTAGGATTAGTATTAAAATAGATAACATGTATATAGATCGTATGATTTACGAGTAGCAAATATTCATTTTATCGATTCATTCAAATCATTTAACCCACATTTACATCAGACATTTGACAGTAAACTTCCGAGGTCGTGGACGCTTATTTACAAATCACGAACGCATTTTATCGTTTGTAGAGTTACGCGGAAGAGATTTAGATTCATTGCGAGTTGCATTCCTGACGAATTTATAAAACGGAATCTCTGAATAAATCTCATGCCTTTTTTCTTGATGTTTTTTTCCCTTTCTTTTTCTTTTTTTTTCGTTTTTTATTCCGATCGTGAGATAAACGTAACATCGATAAGCAATCGAGCAGTAACATAAACTCGGAAGTATCGAGTCGATGAGAAATAATGATAAAAAAAAAAAAGAAAAGAAAATCGTTAAATCGACGAAAGTCTTTATTAATCGTCGATCGTTTAATATTTCAGTCTACCGAGTGAGATGTTAAAAATTCATAAGTCTTCGTTTTCTTTTTTCTTCCATTTACAAGAAATCTATGAATGAACAGGGATAAAGTTTTGTCCTCTCTCACTCTCTCTCTCTCTCTCTCTCTCTCTCTCTCTTTCTCTCTCTCTCTCTCTCTTTCTCTCTATCTCGATAGAATTATCTTCTATGGTCCAATAGTTATAGATCGGCACTGTTTTTTTCTCAGTTTGACAGTCTATTAAGCAATGCAATTTGCATACAATCATATCAACCAATAACGTAGATACTTGCAATTGTTCCGTCCGTATTAATAATCCTCCTATGGAATTCGTGAATCTCGTGAATTGGAATGTGGGAGACGATCCGTGCGATAGCGAACGATATGCCTTCAATGGCATTATTTTTCACTAAATCTGAATTTCAAATGGTTCGAACGATGTGCCGGCGACCTTCCGCGTCGACACCCTTAGTGAGAAAGGGACAGATCGAATAACGAAGCTTTCCATTTTACGAGTACAAGTGCTCGAGAAATATATATATATATATATATATATACATATACATATACATATACATATACATATACATATATATATATATATTTTTATACATATAAATATCGAGAAACAAATTTTTGCCGATACACTAACGTTCTCTTTTTCTCGCGACGGATATACGAACATACCAAGTCAATATGTCAACAAATATAAATCTCTCATGGAAATAAAAACAAAAAGGGGATAGGTGAAATAGAAGAAGCATGAATGATATTCGTACATATGTATCTACTAAATGTTAAAGCTTTTAAAGTTTGGTAACGTTTAAAATGAAAGAGATTATAGAACAGAAAGAAAAGCTTCTTTTTTCTTATAATTTTCTTTTCTTCGATCAATACTTTTCATCTAACAATAATTCTTTTCTTTTTGTTTACAGCAGCAGTACGAAGATCCGACTGGTGATATTCCAGAAAGATTTTTAAATGAATAAGATTTGGTGAGGTAGGTCCTCTTCAAAAATTCGAAAGTAAAAATCTTTATTTTACGTATTTTATACATACATACACACAATATATATATATATATATATATATATATATATTTTGTCGTGTTTAAATTATCAATGATATACGTGTGCTTGTGTACGTGTGTGTGAGTGTGTACATATATGTAGTATTTCCTTTTTTATTAAGGAGCATAGATTTATTGTTGCGTTATCGTGACTAACTATAACGAACCGTGATAATGTGTATAGAGAAGTGCAAAGGTTTAATATTCGTGACAATGAGGAGTATAGTATTCATAACATCTCTCTCTCTCTCTCTCTCTTTCTCTGTCTCTCTCTGTTTCTCTCTCTTTCTCTCTCACACACACTTTAGCTATATTAGGCAGAGGTCTGCAACAGAGTAATGACACACGATGGTTCGTGTTACCCTTCGCGCTCGACCTAGCGTGTATTTCGAGATTGAACATTCATATAAGATGATGTACATGGTACGTCACGTATTCGTAGCCATAAAGCAACGCCTGGATCATTGACATACATAGGACACGTAGAGGGATGTATATATATATATATACAATATCTTGGTCTTTACTTCTCTCTATAAAAGAGATAGAGAGAGAGAGAGAGAGAGAGAGAGAGAGAGAGAGAGAGAGAAAGAGGGACAGAAGGATAGATAGATAGATAGATAGAGAATACAAGTGAAGGAGAGAGTAAGAGAGAAACATGTAGTCGACGCGACGTTCGTATAGTTATTTACCAGAGTGTGTCCGGCTACATATAAGAGAGCCTAATCACGAGGGTATATAACCGTTAGTCGGATACCGTGGAAATGTAACAGCAGTCGGCTCATTGTTACGAGCCACTGGTGTGTCCCCTGCGTCGAAAACAGGTTAAAGGTAATTGAGATGCTCTGCGACTCGAGTCAGCTGCCCGTCGTTACTATATATATATATATATATATATATATATATATATATATGTGTGTGTGTGTGTGTGTGTGTGTGTGTGTGTGTGTGTGTATACATATATATATATGTATACACACATATATATACACACATACACATATGTATGTATATCACACATGTAGAAATATGTACGTACATCTTCCTCTCTCTCTCTCTCTTTGTGCTGCGTTTGATCTATTTGTACGATTGTGACATAGGTGACATACTACGTTCCAACTAGCAAATTTTCACCTAAACGTTATTACGTCAGTCGGTTTTCCTCTATGTTTCTTTCTTTGAAGAGAAGGAACGCATAATTACTCGTAAAAAATGATTTTCAAATTAGGATTGAAATAGAAAAGATATAATATTTATTAAAGTGAAAGAGGAAAAGAGAATGAATACATACACACGAACACACACACTAATACACACACTAACACACACACGAACACACACACGGGAGCTTGCGCACGTTTGCCATTTTTAATTCGATCGACCCACGAAACCTCATGTATATTATACATGTACAATAGCACATAGGGATTTTTCGTTACGGACTCGTTCGCGTTTAGGAATATATTGGATTACTGGGGAATTTAAATTTTTTCCGAATACACGTACAGGATTTAAAACGTCCCTTTGAAATATTCGCTGTGCGATCCAAAATGTGGATATATTCTACTAAGCCCTTTTGGAAGTCTATAACTTTTAGCGTTTTAGCTATGGATACTTACGGAACGTATGTATATGAGAATACTTGGTGCATGAGAAAATAGATACGTAAGTATATGCACATATATAACTGTGTATATGTACATATACATATATACATATGTATATGTATCCGTGATGTTTGCGAAGCTTTATTACATACGAGAACTACGTTTTTAGTTTGGACTTCGTCTCTTTCATCCTCATACTTTTTTTATTTTTTTTATTTCCTTTTTTATATATCTTTTTTTCTTTCTATAAACATATCTTATGTCCTTCTCTCGAGCATTCCAATATGCCAACTACGTTTCAAATATTACGAATATTACGAATGCATAAACGCGTCCTTTTGGATACAAGGATTAGCGATTTCGATGTTTTCGAGCATACGTTCATTTCTATCTCACACTCACATACTCTCTCTTTCTCTCTTTCTCTTTATTTCCATTTTCGGTTCCACGCATATGCGATTTTCGCAAACTTATTAAACTCGTTCTTCGATACGTACAAATCCCCTTTCTCTCCTTCTCTTTTTCTCTCTCTCTCTCTATTTCTGTCTTTTTCACGTAGTACGAGGAATGAAGCACGCTCGAGCAGCATTGAACGTCAGATGACAAGCGCTCGAAATCGAATTTCCCCATGAAAAGCCAAGCACTTCCTCTCTCTCTCTCTCTCTTTCTCTCTTTCTCTCTCTCTCTCTCTCTCGCTCTCCCTTCTTCTAGCGACATTTACAGAATGTCAAAGCGATGGATTTGAATCGTGCAGAGGTACCTAGGATATTTAAAAAGAGAGAGAACGAAGGAACGGAACGAAATACGCGATTTGTGGAAAATTGAAAAAGTAGAATAGAAAAAAAAATATCTTTCGATATTCTCCTTTGGATAAATGTTATAACGTTTATGTTGAAAATATTTTTGTTTTGTATTAGATAGATAGATAAAGGGAGGGAGAGAGAGAGCGAGAGAGCGAGAGAGAGAGAGAGAGAGAGAAAGAGAGGGAGAGAGAGATGAAAGATGAAAAATAATTATTCCGATCTTTAATTAGATGTTAAAAAATCTATCTCGTTAATCGATCGTAATTATTATAGCCGATATTAAAACATTAGATTCTATTTGGATAATATGTTGGATAATAGAAGAAGAGAAAATAGTTCAACGAGATAGATCAATGATTGAAAGGTTAGATTTTTTTTTATGATATTTAGTATCCCAATTTTATAATTATTAAAGCTAACAATAAAAAAAGAAGATAGACAAATAATTTTTTAAATCAGACTGATGATTGAAAAGAGTATATTTCATAGATTTTTTTTTTGTGAAATTCATGAAGTTAATCTCGCGAATCATTTGTGTATTAATTAGAATGGGAATTAGATATTTCATGAAACAGTTAAGTTTCATTGATATTGGATTTTCTTATGGCAATTTGATCGATTTCGTCAAGAGTCAGGCAGCTCTCTTAGTCCTTTTGTTTCGAGAGTTGTAAGGGTGCCTTTCGTTTATCAAGCGCCATCGCCCTTTTCGACGTAATACTCGTATCTGAGGGATCGAAAAATTCCGAAGCAAGAAAAATCCACGATTAGACCGAATCCTTCTCTCTCTTTTTCCTTCCTTTCTTCTTATTTTCTTTCAAAATTTTCCACGCTATATATCGATGATGATATTCGCGGATGAATTCACGAGACTCGTTTGCTTATCGAAAAGTAGTTGTCAACAGGACATTCTATAGATTTGTACGAAATGAATATAAAAAAAAAAAAAAGAAAAGAAAGAAAAACAACCCAAAAAAGATAAACAAAAAAATAAAAAATAGAAAAGGAATGGAACGACAGAAAAATATGATTTTTAATCACAAAATTCAGCTCGAATGCAGAAATAAACAAAAAAGAAAGTTAATCTTCAAGAAATTTTCAGAGGAGAGAGAGAGAGAGAGAGAGAGAGAGAGAGAGAGAGAGAGAAAGAGAGAGGAAGAAAGAGAGAGAAAAGAAAAGGAATGATCACTTTCTTTCTTTTTCTTTCCTTCTCTCTCTCTCTCTCTCTTTCTTTTCTTTCCTTCCTCTCTCTCCCTTCCTCCTCTCTCTAGATATGGAACCTCCAAAACCCTGCACGACATTTTCTGGTCGGAAAATATGAGAAGCCGAGCTTGTGGGAGGGATATTATAAGAATGAGCGGTCTAGCGTGATCGAGGGTGCACGTGCGTAAAGCCGCTGCGCCGCCGAGTGCTGAAGGAGCTGCGAGAAGTTATGAAAAGGGAGAGTGGCACGAATGTTCGCCGTGATTCAAGGGTCATATCGTAAAACGAGCCGTATTTTAAAGGCGGCAGAACGCGAGGCTCTTATCTGATTTATTCTTGTTTTCGAAGAATCAAAATAACGAATGGAAATAATACGTAAAAGTTAGGCGTTATCTCGAAGTCTTTTTTAAATTCAAAAATGAAGGAGAATTTTAATCAAAATAATAATAATTTTCATTTTTATTTCGTCGTTCGTTAATAAAATATCATTTAATGTTTCATCAATGATGTTATATTTTTTTTTTTAAGGATTTATTTCTAGGGATTTCATTTAGAAAAATCTCATTCATAGTAATAAATAAATTCATAGCAATAGTACTCATAGTCATAAATTTCTTTGAAATGTTTTTCGTAAGAGGAATTTTTTATACGACCGTTTAACAACAACAATTTTCTACCTCATCTTTCACTCTTTCTCTCTCTCTCTCTCTCTCTCTCTCTCTCTCTCTCTTTCTTTTTCTCTCTCTTTCGCTTTTAATTAAAAAATTCTTTTTAATTCTATAATACAATAATTACTTTATATTCGTGTCCAATTTGCGCTTTTACATTGAAATGAAGTAATGCTTCACGATGGATTCTCGTTACACGAAATTCAAATTTCGCTCTTGTTAGACTTGTGCAATCGTTCGACCCTCTTTCTCGATATAAATCGAGGATGAGTGGGATAGACGTGCTACCTACTGCTAGTGGTGCTCCCAACGATTAGTTTCCACCGAGCACCCGTTGTGTGAGCGTAACGCAATATAAACACCTTATGATCGCCCTTCGGGGATACGCTTCTCTGGCCCACGTTACGATAAAGCCACTTATTTATAGGATATGCGGTCAGGAGGGTGAAACGGTTCGAGGGTCATGCCCGTGATTCGCCTTTAAATGGCTCAGTATGAGGGAGAAATAGATAGATGGAAAGATAGATAGACAGATAGATAAATAGATAGATAGATAGATAGATAGAGGTAAAGATATACTGGGACAGAAAAAATAAGAAACATTTTATTTTTCTATTTTTTTTTTATTAATTAGAAAAATAATAATCATTGATACAGAAACAAATCTTTTTTTTTCTATGAATTATCTTAATCACATAATTTATTGTAGTTTAATAATGCAACGTAATGCATTTGTACTTCGATAGATTAATTAAAAGTATAAATTAGAATAGTATAATATTTTCTATAATAATGAAAAATATCTTGCCTCGTGATGAAAAGATTTTTGTTTTTTGAGAGAAATGAAAAATTCGTCGAGTTCTTTCGTGAGAAACAATAAAGCATTTCTTCTTTCTTTTTCTTCTTCTTCTTTTTCTTATTATTATTATTACTATTAGACACAAGAGAGAGAGAGAGAGAGACACAATTTCGAGAAAAGAGAATCGTTATTATTATATTTCCTTCTTCCTTATATCACCCTTATATTTTCTTTCTTTCCTATTTTATATCCAGCACGAAAGCACTTTTTCTCACCTCGCCATGTTCCAAAACCCACTCCACCTCATCCTCTATCACCATCTTTTCTATCCGGAACGGCTCTTTATATCCCTTTCGTAATCCTTCGAACGAACGTCTTTGTCCGAATACGTGTTAGCGAAAATGAACTTTTCTACGTGAAAATGTAATGAACGTTTAATATGACTAAGTAGAATCCTAAAATAATTTCTGTATCAAACTTTTGTAAGAAACTATTTTTTTTTCTTTTCTCCTTTTATTTCTAAAAATGAAAAAAAATTCGAAGTGTTCGAAAAACAAAAGTCAATTTTCTTGGAGAAAACAATATTTCGCACAAGACGTCTCGAGATTTTACTTTTTTCAATTTTTCAATATATATATTATATATATAAGAGAGAGAGAGAGAGAGAGAGAGAGAGAGAGAGAGAGAGAGAGAGAGAGAGAGAGAGAGAGAGAGAGAGAGAGAGAGAGAGAGAGAGAGAGAGAGAGAGAGAGAGAAAGAGAGAGAGAGAGAGAGAGAGAGAGAGAGGTAGACAGTTAGATAGGTAGATAGATACATAGATAGATAGATGGATAGATAGATGCATAGATAAAAAAAGATTTCCCAATGGAGAGCTCGCGGAGAAAAAATTTTCCTCGTTACATCGGAACGAAATAATTTTTTTCCTCTTTCTATTTTGATTCGTTTTTCTTTTTTCTTTTTCGACAACAAATCTTTTTCTCGAAAGGAATTCCAAAGATTTGCATAAGTGCCTTTTTTGTAGATGAAATGTTGATGTAAAACAACGATGACTTTTACTCGACTCGTAAGTGTCTTCGTTCGTGAATACAAAAGTCATTGTTTATAAATACGAATTAATTTATTTATAATTGTTTTATGCATATTATGTAAATTTACAATTTTGTATGTAGCTTTGAGTTTCGAGCTCGTTAAATTTTGAAATATTGTACATATACCTAATATAAATTAGTGATTATTTTAATGATTTCTGGAGAATGAAAGAAAGAAAAAAGAAGAAAAAAAAAAGAAAACAAAAAGATTGTGATTCATATATACGACTTCAAAAAGGATAGATGGGCTTATGAAAAAGTTCGCCAAGCTCTTTTCAAATATTTTCTCTTGTCGTTGTAAAAACAAGTTCACGATGCATTTCCTCTCGCGGTTTTTAAAACGATCACAAACGCTACTTCATTCACGTGTTTACCAACCCTTCGTTATTTATGTTCCAACCGTTTACATACTCTTTTCCCTCTCTTTCTCTCTTTCTCTCTCTTGCGTATAATTTCTCTTATTCATTGATAGTCTATTTCACACGGTTTGTTTTGCAATCTAGAATACATTTATTTGTACACAATTACCATTTAACATCCAAATTCGTCATTTTGTTTATTCGAAAAGATAAAAGCAATCGTGTCTTTATCGCTTTTGTATTTGTATTTCGCATTTTTTAACTTGTATTTCATTAACAAAAACAAAGGTAATTCGTAAGATAATTATTCAACGAAAAGAAAAGAAAAATTACAATTATTATTTATTTATTACAAAAAATTTATTCCAAGTATCATTATCTTCGTTTCATTCAAAAAGTTTGTAGTTCATTAAAATGGAGGAGAGATTCGACAACTCGTATGTTTCGTGGGGAGAAAGATCGTAGGTATAGTATTTCGATCAGGGTTAATCGGAATTTTAAATTGGTATCGTGGACGACTGTTTGCTCGAAAAGTGTCAACCACTAAATTATTCATAGTTTACACCTCAAACTGAGTACTCGTAGTAGTCAAAGCTCGTTGACCAGACATGTCGTCGCGTTGCGGTCGTGTACTTCGTGATATACGGCTATGTTAAGTACATGAGAGAAGAAAAAATCTCTATCGTTCTTCTTCTAGGTTCTGCAGAAGGAAGTATTTATGTGTCGTACATTTTTATTAGCTAAGAGGATAACTGCAGAATGTTTTATTTATTAATCACTCTGTATTCTTTCTTTAAAACTGTCACGTACGTTCTTAAACATATATTTATACATACGTATGTGCATGTATATATATATATATATATATATAGCTATATAGAAACGTAAGTTAGTTTATATATATTTTTCATATATAAAAATATGTATTTATATAAGGATTTAATGGTATCTATACATATATAGAATAATTCAGAAGCTTTGACTCGTACTTCAGATTTTTTGATCCGAATATATCCAGCGGAATCGTATAGAACGACTTTTCTTTTTTTTATTCCTTGTATGCTACCTTTGTTCTAGTGATCATGTAGATTAGAGTATGTCAATGAATATTTCAAAGCTAGGCGCCAGACAACCTTTGGTTCGTCGCGCCTAAGCGTCTACTTTCACTATTTATTTATTGCCCAGCTTGACACATTATTGAAAATTAGATACTTAATTTAGAAATGCTTAAGCTTGGACAAAGGTGGCAATGTGTTTCTTATTTATGCATTTTCTTAGCGAGTGTTAAACAAGTTCTCAAGGGTAAATATTTCTAATAGTGATATATGACCCTTAGAAGAAAGTACTATGGACAATTGAGAGACGCACGTGTGCGTCAACATACCGGTTCTCTTGAACGGCCGCAACAAAGGAAAGTAAGAATATACGTTTAAAATTCTCTAAAATGCAGTGTGTGTTGATATGTATATGATAGTGTACGTGTACAAATGTGTAGGTGTATAGTATAAATGATCTATAAGGTAACATGTGTTGAACTTATAAAATAATTACATTGATACGTTATTTTAGTTCATCAAGTAGGAGATAAAATTTATAATTAATTAATACTCGATTAGGACTGAATTTAGCCTATCTTGACTCGTAGCGGTGCAAGGCCCCTACTGTTTCGCTCCTGCTTTTCTGTCACCACTCGGACCGTTGTGCTACATAACCGACACCGTCCTTGTTAGAATGGGTCGTGATGACGTGGTCTAGCATAGTCAGAGCTGTCTTCTTGTGAGTATATGAGCATACCGACCTGGTGATCGTCTGCTTCAAATTCTAACGCTTTCAAAAGTTGCTTTAATTTTTGATCTCATTGTTATGTAGAGAGTTACGATGTTGACACCTGTGTACATACGGTTTCAAGGCCGCTTATTATTGAGCTTCTGATGGAGGAAATAGGACAATATCGGATAGGACAAAGCGTCAGAACTGATCGAAGTCAGAGGGAGAAGGCGAAGATTAAGATTTGCCTCTGGGCGTATATGTGAAATGCCTCGTAGACGAGGAATGTTCCACTCAGGACATGCACGAAATGTTGCCCTTAAGCTTTAACGGCAACCTCTCATTAACCATCACAAAGTACAGTTCTAGACAAAACGAATATCATCGGGTAACTTTGCTGCTCAAATAAGGATTTTCGCTATTTCAATGTTGGATGCGCACGGTTTTATTAATTAGAAGTTTGAGTTAACGAAGGGTTGTAAGTTCCTGTGTCGATTTCCTTTTGTATAATGCGATATTTAAGCTAACGAGGGGCCATAAGTCCTTGCGTTGGTTATCTTTGGCACGATGCAATATTTTAGGGTGATTTGTGTCGAAGAGAAAATGTGTGTCCCTGCGTCGACGGCCTTTTGCATGTAACATTTGAAGGCGGCTTGAGTCAAAAAAAATGGGGGTGTAAGACCCTGCTTTGACTGCCTTTTGCATGCGATATTTGAAGGCGGCTTCAGTCAAAGAGGGGGTTTAAGTCCATGCATTGACTGTCTTTTACATACAATATTTGAAGAAAAGAACATATCAATGCATAGCTTGATCGTAAAACTTGATTGTCTTATTAATGTGCTATAACAAATAGTAATGATTATGTTACAAATAGTAATGAGTTCAACAAGTTTCCAAGGGTAAATATTTTTAATAGTGATATATGACCCTTAAGAGAAAGTACTGTGAACAATTAAGAGACGCACGTGTGCGTCAACATTACTGTTACAAATAAAATTAATTGATACTAATCGTGTTGGATTATTTCTTTAAATATTTAAACTTACTAAAAGTTGTATGATAAGTACTCAGACGATCGATTTTAAGATCCTGAAGGATTCTAATTTGTCGATTATTGATTCCTATTAATAAGTTGTTCTACGGGATCCCATTGATACGCTTTTGAAATATGAGTCGAACTTTGTCAATATATTTTCAATATATGTGTCAATATATTTTCTTTACGTTTATGTAAATGATTCAATTTTCTTATTCCAGATACTTGTAATTTCATGTATACGATTTATTAAGTTTATTTAATTAATGAAAAAGCATTTCAGAGTTATATTTAAGGATAAGTTTTTATTCGTAATTTATGATTGGATAATAGAACGTTTTCATTGCTCGAACACGTGTGCACATATCCTGTACGCAATAACGCACATCGTCCAGAACTCGCTATACTATTATATCTTTTGTGAGATGTATGTTAGCAAACTCAGCATCAAAGATACGAGGATTCCATAGAGAGAAAGAGACGTGTAGATACTACATCTGTAAAGAAAGGAAGATAGAAAGATAAAGATAGCGAGGATAGGGTTTATATCTCTTTTACTCGAAAATCTCTAGAGTAGCAACCAGAAGAGTTAAGTAAATGTTCCG
>NC_060958.1:5040712-5100712 GCF_910589235.1 Vespa crabro | reverse complement strand
TGCCTACTACATTCGTATTTCGTACCATTGTAACATTGTTCGATGAGCTCTCACGCTAGGATCGAAACTTTTTTGTTTTTTCAATTTGTTTATAAGTAAAATTCTTTTCTTCTAAATGCGAACATTGAACGTGTTAATGAATCATTTCCTAAATCTTTTAATGCAATTTCTCAATCAATGATCACTTTGAAAATTCTTACTATTTCTAGAGCTACTTTTAACGAGGAAAGTTTAGAAGCTATTGGTTTCCATCACTAGATTATATAACACCCACACACATACACACACACACATATAAATATATATATGAAGAGAGAATGAGAGACTGAGAAAGAGAGAAAGAGAGAGAGAGAGAGGAGAGATTGTAACGAGCGCACACAACGGAACAAACAGTAGTTTCGGTGAAGGGTAAACACACGAACATGCGGAGGAGGGTGGTACCAGCAGGGGATGGCTCGTTAGGGGTGGAGAATGCAAGATAGAGAAAGAGAGAAAGAGGGAGGGAGAGAGAGAGAGACAGTATGACTGGGATGGGTTGTGCATTTGTGGCGTGACGCCACGTCGGTGTGTCCCTACGTAATGAATAGGACATAAATCTAGGGAGGTCCTGCCGGTAGCGAGCGACCCTCGACCACCCTTCAAGCCCCACCCCTTTCTCTCACCCTCACTTCTCTCATACATCCATGTACAGACTTCGCTAAACGTTTGAGCGTGTATGCGTGTAGCTTTTTCTCTCCGGATAGCTCGTAAAGCTTTCTGTATAGCTGTAATAGTAACAAACATAATAGTAGTAGTGGTGGTGGTGGTAATAGTAGTAGTAGTAGTAATAGTAGCAGCAGTAGGAAGAGGAGTGGTAATAGTGGTAGTACTGATAGTGGGGTAACCGTGAGGATGGTCGAAACACTGCAGGGTGCGCGCGACATTCCATGGACGTTCACTTTTGTAAATCCTCGTTGCTTCTTCCGCTTCCGCACGGTGAAACAGGAAACGAAAGGACGAAAAAGTAGAGAAAGCGGCCAACCTCTTTCCCTCTCTCTACTATCCAACAGCAGCAGCAGCGTCACCATATCCACTACCTACTGCTTCCTTTTTCCTTGCTTTTTATTTCTCCCGCATCTTTTCTCTTCTTTCTTTCTCTTATTTGTATATCTAGTTATTACATGTGTGTGTGTGTGTATATATATATATATATATATATATGTATGTATGTATGTATGTTTGTGTGTGTATGTATGTATTTTTGTGTATGTATATATGTATAGGATGAAAAAACTTTGATAGAATATCAGTATAATGCACTTTTCATTATTCCTGTTAGTAACGAATTTGTAAAAGCTCAGAACCGATAAATAAAAGAACGATAAATGTTTTAAAATGTAGAAATGTATAATGCTGTTGGAATGAAAGGCGTGAACAATATGTTATATTGAAAATTGTATCCATTGTTAGTTCTTGTATTTTACGTGACTACTACAGGACAATCGAGGTTTTAATCGAAGCGAAAAATATCGTTCTTTTTTCTTTTTATTATTATTTTTTTTTCTTCATTCGTTCGTTCATTTCATTATTTTTTTTTTCCAATTACCGCGATATTTGCGTGTAACGAATTACGCGACTCACTCGTGCGTATTTTTTTTCTTATTTTTTATGTTTCCTTTTTTTTTTTTATAAGAATGGTGAGACGAGACTAGTGTTTATGTATCGTCGAACTGATAATGGAAAGAGATAAGAGCGGAGTAGTATATGCTACTGATGCTTTACAGGTAGGAGGAGAATAACGGCAACGAGCTAGTGATTGGAATTGGCCTTTGTGTTTTTTCGGTTTCGGTCTTCACCGATGCGTATGCATACGTAGAGAGAAACGAGAGAAACGAGAGAAAAAGAAGAAAGGGGTAGAGGAGCTGGAGGTGAAATAGAAATGAATACTTTTGCGGCGGACACGATACGTCGTTGTTGAATGGCACACCCTGGCTCGATGCGATTCATCGAAAGAACAGTTTTTCGTATCGCCCGGGATTGGCAGAATGTATTGACAGAGGGTAGACATACATGTACATATATATTCATGTATATTCGTGTATATTCGTGTATATTCGTGCATGTGTATGATTCCGCGCGTTCATGTGTATTTATCGTCATTATGAACGATTTCAATCGATTTTCTTTTTAAATAGAAAGGAAGGCTTTACACAGTGGTCAGTTCTAAACTGAATAATCTCTTACTAATGTAATTCATTCATTTACATGAATGTAATTAATTTATTTATATTATAATATATATATTATAATATAAATAAACTATATAATAACTATAATTAGTTATTTATCTGAATGTAAACTTCAGATTTTTATATTTGGAAGTTTCTAAACCTCGATGTAAATTGTCCCTTTTTATCTTTGTCGAACTTTTTACAGTGAAAATATAAATTTTCAATGTTTATCTTTGTTATAATATCATATTTCTTGGTCCGTTGAATTCTTTGCGAAAAATCCAAAATAAATAATAAAAAGTTTTTGTCGAGACAATTTTTTAAACTAATAATAATATCTTAGTTTCTTATTGTTTTCTTTTTATCTCTCTTTCTCTTTCTCTCTCTCTCTCTCTCTCTCTTTCTCTCTTTTTTCTTTCTCTTTTTCTCTCTTTTATTGAATTGGATTTTCTCGTGGTGGCATTTTAACAGGGTGAGAATGTTCACGGAACTATCTTCCAAAGAGTTATATCAGACACGAAAATTCGTGGAATATTTTTTGCAGGAGAATGTTGAATGATTTATTCAAAAACAAAAAAAAAACAAATATATAATATGTAACAAATATGTGAATTGTTGAATAATAATTTTTTCATAAAAATTTTCATTATCAACGTTCATTAATTTTATTAAATTTCTTTTTATTATTTGCGTATGCGTATTATTTCAAAATCGATAAACTTCGTGAAATATTTCTATGTATTGTATGTGTATATATTTGTATTCGCGCAAAAAAATATTTAGTCGAACGTATATCGTAGATCATCACGCGACAATATAACCTTTGTTTTTCTTTCTTCCATGGTCCGTTTCATCTGTTGTTATGATTTGCAATTACGATTTAATTACAATTGCAAATCATAACATATTGTTGCAATCATAATTAAATCGTAGAAAAGTTAACATCATACGAAATCGAAATTTAACGATAATTCTTAAAATCAATGTTAATTTTATTTCACATAAGTATACTTAAAAGTACACCTAATTATATTTTATTCTAATTTAAATCAGATTATACATACATAATCACGATTAGTGTTTTAATGATTCCTGTGTCTATGATGGATCAAAAATAATACTTTGTAACATATATTTTACAACTTAAATTAACATTCGTTACATTTTTGTTCGGTACGATATTAAATTATTTATAATTAACATTCTATCTTTCGGATTGTGTACCACCCATATAGATAAAGTGAATATGAAAGAAAGAAAGAGAGAGAGAAAGAGAGAGAGAGAGAGAGAGAGAGAGAGAGAAAGGTAAAGTAAGAGAGAGAAGCTCGAAGAGGATCGACCACAATTGCGGCATGGCAGGAAGAGATGAGAGGGGGAAAAGAGGGAAAGAGAAAGAGAGGAAGAAAGAGAGAAGGAAGATAATGTGATATAGGAAAGCTTCAAAATGGGTGCAATTGTGGCGGCGCTTTCGTCGGTAGAACTTTGTGTATAAGCGTGAATAAACTTCCTTTAATTGTAACATTCGAATACGTTAAAGGCGCGTGCTTGCGACTCTCGTGCAAATAACGAGCTGCTCAAGTATCTTGCGTATTCTCCATATTTCTACGTGAATGTAATAATCCTTTGTCTGATTCGACTTTATTGCGATAGAGATTCTTCGAGAAACATTTATTATATATCAATTATTATACGAATTATTTTCTTTTTCTCTTCCTATTTTTTTTTTTCTTTTTCATTTCTCAGACGAACGATCGATGCGACATTAAGTAATAGAATAAAAAATAAAACTAAAAAAAAAAAAGAAAAGAAAAGAAACTGACGACTTTTAAATAAGAATCGATTATTGTACGATTTTTGCTTTTTCTTTTTACTTTTTCGTTATTATTTTCTTCACGAAAGTCAAATTTCAATCACGACGAGAGAAAAGTACTTCTTCCCTTTTTCTTTCTCTCTCTCTCTCTCTCTCTCTCTCTCTCTCTTTCTTTTGGTGGTTCAATATTTTTTCTTCCTTCTTTTGATGATTCGATATTTTTGGGTCAGGAATATCGAACGAGACTTGATTGCATTTCGACCGCATAAAAGATTTTACTGTCTACAGAGAAAAAGAGAAGCAGATAAAGATAGCTAAAGGATAAAAGAGAAAGAGAGAGAAAGAGAGAGAGAGAGAGAGAGAGAAAGAGAGAGAAATCGGCCAGATGGAAGTTCGGTTTACTTTTCCTCGTTTGAACTCCTCCCGTTCTCCCTCTTTTGGTCCTCTCTCCTTCTCCCAATTCGCTCAGAACCATGATCGGCTCCTCGGCCACTCGAAAATTTATCCAACCGGAAATTAAACCACCCGCTATACGTACCCGTCCGTCTTGCCCTGTCCTCTACCATCCTTCTTCTTTCCATTCCTCCATCCCCAATCCACCTTCTCCTTTCCCTTTTCCTCTTTCTCCCAGTATTTCCGACCTCGCGGGGGACTTCGTTTTCCTATCTCCAGTCGGTTTCATCGTGTTCGAAATATATCTTTCTAGAGAAGTCGATACTTTCTCTGTCTCGAGGAGAGGAAATATGTATCCTACTTAAGTACATATATATGCATTCCTCGTTTTCACGGACTAAGCAAATAAATATAAATAAAATAATAAATAAATCCGCGAATGCGATTGGATTTGATAAAGTTTTATAATGTTCCCTTCTGTTCTATTCTGTTATATTTCTTTTTAATTCGAAGTATCCGTCTCAAGTAGAAGTTATCTCTTGGAATTATTAATTTGTTATGTAAAATGCGACGGTACTCGAGTAAATTTACCCCAGGGAAGAAAATTATTCGTCCAATAAGAGTATCCTTCGTTATATAACCTTGGTCGATAATTATTTTAAGATTAATTAAAAATCAAGCCGTTAATCACGAAAATTCGACACATTTGTTTAATTAATCATAAGGGATTAATCAGTGTGAATATCTTTTTTTTTTTGATTTTAATTTTTTATTTTTTTATTTATTTTTTTTTTTACGCTTACGTTAATTTCATTCGTACAAATTTTTTTCTGACAGCATTAACTTAGCGAAACTTTACGATTTTTTTTTGTTGAAGAAAGATCTTACTAGATTTAAACTCGTTTTCGTGCAATTCAAAAGACGTGTCCCACTTTCCTAGACGTATTTCTAGACGAATACCGCTAATGATGCTTATTACGTCCTCGTAGATGTCGACGTTGAAAGTTTTGTCTGTTGAAATGCACGATTTACGAGATGATATTGGTGTCTAGATTTTCTTTAGATTTCCCTTGATGTAAACTCGAAAACTACGAAACTCAATACGATGTTACGCATCAATCATTTCTTACAGGTACACGACTAATTTACAATGAAGAAAGTTTCATCTAGATTTGATTTTTGTGTGTGTGTGTATGTATATATATATATATATATATATATATATATATATATATATATATTATATGGTATTTCATTTTAATCAACATACAAGTATTTTGTTCATTTTTCATTTAATTTTCATTTTATCATCTCCATGATGACATTTATTTAGATTAACTAAAATAAATCATTTTATATAAATCATATTATATATATATATTTTATATTTATATATAATATAATAATAATAATAAATGTGTGTGTGTGTGTGTATGTGAAGAACATTAGAGGATGATGTAAAAAAAAATGAAGGAGATGGTAACTTTTAATTACCTCCATGATTTAGATTTTATTAGGCTCGTGAAACAAACCCGAACCAAAGCGTGGCTGGCGATTAACGAGCTGGAAATATACAAGAGAATGCAAAGAGAAAAAGTAGGATACAGCTACGTAGATGTATTTACTAGTAAAGGGTCGAAAGTTGTATTTGTATTTATGAAAATATTTAATGGAGAAAGAGAAAACATAAATCATGCAATATTGTATGTTTTTAATGATTTTTGTTATCGCTTTCTAAATAATTTCCAACTGGGTTTCATCAAAATGCATCTATCATAAAGAAATATGGAGAAAAAGTATATGAGACAGAAAGAGAAAGATAGATAGATAAATAGATAGATAGAGAGAGAGAGAGAAAGAGAGAGGAAGAGATAGAGAGAGAGACAGAGGAAGAGAGAGAGAGAGCGGAAGAGAGAGAGAGAAAGAGAGAGGAAGAGAGAGAGAGGAAGAGAGAGAGAGAAAGAGAGAGGAAGAGAGAGAGAGGAAGAGAGAGAGAGAAAGAGAGAGGAAGAGAGAGAGAGGAAGAGGAAGAGAGAGAGAGAGGAAGAGAGAGAGAGAAAGAGAGAGGAAGAGGAAGAGAGAGTAAGACGTAACAACCTGTCGTGAAGATCTGATCCGTTATGATAACGGTATCACCAGGACTGGATTTACGATCTAGTAAATTTTTCGTCGCCTACCACAACGTCGCACGTAAGTATCTAAGTGAGAAAAAGGGACAGGGATGGTAACATTCTCGTGCTACATCGTGCTAGAATTCTTCATTTTGGAAGAAGCAAAGCCCAAGAAATATGGATGGATACGTACGTGGTAGTAGAGTACATCGATGGAGGAGTAGCCGTCGTATACGGGTCCTTCTTCTCACTGAGTCATGAAAGACGATCGGCCGTTAACACGACTAAAAGGGGAATAAGATTAATCGATGTTCGGTAAAGCTCGAGACGAGACGATAAAATTCTGTTATTATCACGTTGGTATCTTCGACCAAGAGAAAAAAAGAAAAATAAAAGGAGGAAGAAGGAAAAGAAAGAAGAAAACGAAAAAAGAAAGACAAAAAAAGACAAAAAGCAAGATTATGGAGATCTGTCTATCCTTTCGTTTTATTTCTTTGTTTTCTCTTTCAAATTTTTTAGATTGTGCAGTTTTATTGGCTGGCACTAATCAGTACTTAGGCTTATTGCACGAGGACTAATGAAGAATTCTTGTAGTGATTTCCGTAAAGAGTCTAAAAGTTGTAGGAAGAAGAAGAAGAAGAAGAAGAAGAAGAAGAAGAAGAAGAAGAAGAATAAGAAAAAGAAGAGGAAGTTCTTTCTCTCTTTCTTCCACTCTTTTTCCTTCCTTCTCTCTCTCTCTTTCTCTCTCTCTCTTTCTCACTCTTATACTTCAAGCACTCCTCTAGCTCCCGAACAATATCTTTTCTTCGCGACGATGTAGAAAATCGAAAAGTCGGACCGGAGACGAGTGAAAGAAAAGGCCGAACGAGAGGTAAAAAGGAGACGTTTCCCATTCAGCTGTGGCTTAACAATCTTTCCTTTCAGAACGACAGCACATCCTCCAGCTCTGTTCGGCTCTCTAACAACACCCCTCTTACCCTTTTTTTTTTCTATCTTCTTTTCCCTCATGGTTCCTACCGAACTCTATCCTACTATGTATTCTCTCTTTGTCTATTTATCGTTCTTCCTAGCTTTCTTTTTCCGTCGTCTCGAGCGCACACCAACAGTAGACCTTTTTCTTCCTCACTTTCGACTACGGTTTCCTCGGATCGATTCCGGAAAGGTTTTAAGAGCAGAAGAAAAAAATTCTCGAAGCGATCGGGGAAACTGAAATCGTTCAGTATCGGTAAACGTCGGATACGCGATAGTTTCTATTCGTTCGTTCGGCTTGGTAACGTTTCTACGAATTACTTCGGAGAATGCTTCGCGTAGCCGGATTCCAGGATTAATCCCTTTTGTTCTTCAATCCTCCCTAGGGTTGATCGGATTTTCTCAGTCGAAGAAAACTTTATCTTCCACGTTGATTTTCATAGATTTCTCTGATCGATCGATCGGTCGATCGTTTCGTTTTGTTTTGTTTTGTTTCGTTTTTTTTTCGTTTCGTTGGGTTTAAGTCTCTTTGGTAAATCATTTCGCGCATTAAATGTAATGTTTATTGTTTAGTTTTATCTAGAAGAAATTGTTTTTTTTTTTTTAAATTTTCTAACGTATCGGCTGATAAATTTGTTCTTATATTTATAACATTTCGTATTTCGAGTCTATGCACGATCAGAATGTGTTCAAATAAATTTTTATCTTCTTCATAACACGATATTAGATTTTCTTTGACAAAGTAATGACAAACATTTTAGTATTCTCTATTTTCCTTGTTAGATAATTAGTATAATTAGAATAAAATCTCTTGTTACTTGGAATACGACGGGCTACCCGGAAATGATAATTCGTATTTTGTTTTCAACGATGAGAAAAGGGAAACAATTTCAATTAAAAGAGAAGTAACGACAAAAGAAAATGAGTGAGACAGAAAGAGAGACAGAGAGAGAGAGAGAGAGAGAGAGAAAGAGAGAGAGAGAGAGAGAGAGAGAGAGAACAGATTTAAAAAGGAAGAATAAAAAAAGAGGAAATCAAGGGAGGAAAGTTTCGATTGCAAAGTTTTGTAGTCGCATCAGACGAAAACTTTCTCGCACCGACATCTTGTTTCTGGCAGTCGATTTACCGCTGACTATGCCCATTTTCTTTCTTCCTCTTCCTCTCCCTTTCATGCTCTCTTTCTCTTTCTTTTTCTCTTCCTCTTTCTCTCTCTCTCTCTCTTTCTCTCTCTTTATATACATATATATCTATCTCTATCTATTTTTATCTCTTTTGCAAACGTTGCAGTCGTGAGAAAAACAACGAAAAAATCGGACAAAGAAAAGCCGTACATTCGCATCAGGAAAGAAGACTTTGATGGTTATTGGTAGAAGAAAGCGGTTACTTTCTTGCGTAATGCGGCCTATCTCTATCCATACACGGGACATACAAAAGAGTTATGCTCAGAAGAAAGAAAGAAAAAAAGAAAGGAAGAAAGAGAGAGAGAGAGAGAGAGAGAGAGAGAGAGAGAGAGAGAGAGAGAAAGGGAGACAGTGGGAGATTGGTAGAGAAGAAAGTTCTAAAGGCTAATTCCCTAAGTCCGTGAGTTATCGTGTCTGGACTCTGAGCTGGTTACAGAGTATCGCCATCTTTGTGGATCCTGATACACGAAATGTTACCATTCGTCTACGTTTTCACCTCACGTTCGCAAAAGCCGAAGAATATAACTCTTCGTCTTTCTATATATACCTACTTTATATATATATATATCTTTTTCTACGAACGGAAACCATCGTATCGAATAAGTTTTGATTACAAAACTTTTCCGAACAGGATTTCGATTCGTAACTTCGCTCGATGATCTCGTAATCGAATTCCTTTTTATTTTTTAACATGAACTATTCTTGAGACATAAAGGATGTACTGTTTTAAAATCGATCTTTTATAATTAAAAATAGTTTAATCTATGATATATGACCACGTTAAATTCATTCTACTCGTATTTGAAATTATTTTTATGTAATTTCTAGAACATATGTCTTTCATTTCGTGTACTCGTGCATTCTTATGTATATCTACATACATATATATATATATATATATGTATGTATGTATATATATATATATATACATATATAATATATTATATGTATATAATATATATATATATATATATATATATATATATATATATGTAGATATGTATGTAAATATATGTATATATTACATATATCGGATTTCACGTTTCTCAACTGGAACATTTTTCCATGGGGCAGCATTAATTTTTTTCCATAGTCAGTGGAGCACGCAATCTCTCCAAAGCATGTACATAAACGTAAATACACGATTCTAGCCGGCGCTTAAATCGAAACATTAGCATTAACGTTTACGCTCTCGACGATATATTTCTTTGCCAGGGTGTAATGCTTTTAGCCGTACCTTTAATTTCACATACCGACGTTGCTATTATTGCCTACAATTCAGCAACGCGTTGGCAGTCAGCTAACAGTTATTCTTTCGTCGAGAGAAAAATATATATACATATATATAATATATATATATATATATATATATATATATATGCAAATATATATAAATAATAAAATATATATACATATATATAATATATATATATGCATATATGTACGTGTTTTCGAGTATCTCGTCTCCAAAAATGAAGGGAATTTTTTAACGATATTTTCAGGACCGAGCAATGCATTTGAGGTAATAAAAAAAAAGAAAGAAAGAATTCGATTGTGTTTCATGTAAAATAGAATAAAGAGGTGGGAGTATTATTGAAAAAAAAAGTCGGTCGAGAGTTTAAAGAACATAGATGGCTTTATTAAACTCCAATCAAAAATGGTTTAATTATTTAATATCGGCAATTAACGGATTTTATGTTCGGTTAACTTAAAGTTTCTAAAGTAAAAATAATAAGAAATTTGTTTGAATTATTCAGAATAAAATATTAAAAAAGTTAACGTGTACTATATGTTTATAATGTAAAAATATAATAGTTTAATATAAACATTCAAGTAATACAGTCTATCAGTAATTTGGGTTTTCATAATTTGAATCAAATAGAGAATGTCAACTTTAACGATGCTCGTGCGAGCTGGAATAATGAATCAACGATTGTCTGGACTGTCATGCGAAACGTTATACTCGGCATATCCAATTATGTTCCTTTTGTTCCAACGTGGATTATGATACCAGCTGTAGTGTATGGTTGTATCTCTCTTGAGAGACGACCACCATGACGACGACGACGATGACGACGACGTGATGATATATGATTCCACGAGACCCTGTTTTCTCTCTCTTTCTCTTTCTCTTTCTCTCTCTCTCTCCCTCTCTCTCTCTCTCTCTCTCTCTCTCTCTCTCTCTCTCTCTCTTTGTCTGTCTCACTTTATCTCGCTTGAACTGTACATCAAAATTTCATCTTACTTGAATTCAGTCATGAAACGTTGAAAGAACATTTTCTAAAAGTATATTCTTTTACGATCGAACAAGTCTATTTTATTCTAAAATAAAATAGCTTTAGTTTATATATATATATATATATATTTATTTATATTCATTATAACTTGTTTTATTCAATTTGTAAATTAATCTATCGTTTTTAAATGTTTATGAAAAGCATTTAACGATGATGAAAATATGAGGAATAGAAAAATAAAGGCCCGAAAACAAAAAACAAGAAGAGAGAGGGAGGGAGAGAGAGAAAGAGAGAGAGAGAGAGAGAGAGAGAGAGAGAATGCAAAGAAAGAATGATGTGAAAGAGTGCGAAGAAAATAAATGTTCGGCGTGAAGGAGGCTTTACAAAAACGGATAGTGGCACGCGCCCTGGGGGTGAAAGCTCGTTCGCGTGCGAGATGCGGTTCGAGATAAATGAAATTCATAAGACGACGAGGTGGTATCCTTGAGACGGGACTTTCTCGTCTGGGGGGCAATAGTTTTGCTCGACGTGCTGGAGTCGAGAAAGTGAGAGAGTGGGAGAGATAAAGAGAAAGAGAGAGCGAGCAAGCAAGAGAGAGAGGGAGAGAGAGAGAGAGAGAGAGAGAAAGAGAGAGACAGAAGATTCGAGCCAACGGCGGGGTCCGTAGAGGCGAAGGCTATGCAACAAGTGATGTTATTAGGTTCAGGAAAGAGGAGGAGGAGGAGGAGGAAGAGGAGAAGTACTCTGTGAGGGTGGGCGAATGGCGAATCATAATGCATAACTCTTGGCCGTCCTTGTCTTACTCGAACCACTTCTCTCTCGTTCTCTCTTTACTATCCAACTTGCAGCGAGTTAACCGGCGAACCAGCGAGCATCCAAGATTTCTCTGTAAAAGCGAAAACCAGTACGGGCCACTCGATTTGCCCGATTCTCGGCGATCCTTATGTTATAACGAAGGTCGAGGTCAAATTCTGAATCTCTTACTCGGTTAACACGATACAAGGTAACGAGAGAAGGATAGAAAATAAATTGAAAGTTTATTTGATAATTTTCTAATTTGCGTTGGCTCTTAAAATATTATCTTGTAGTTTAATAGAACTATAATAGGGGATATTAAAAGATCGATTGTTTTTTCTTTCTTTTTGTTCTCTTTTTTCTTTCTTCTTTTTTTTTTTTTTAATTATATAAAAAGTGATTAAAATAGAAAAAAAACTAAAATATAAATACTATATATTAATATATATAGTTCTCTTAGAATTATCGTTTTTGAGAATAAAAAAACAAATCGTTTAAAGCGAGTAGGATTCCAGGCAAGAAGCTGATCTTGGCGGTATCTCTTTTATTCTAACAGCGTCAGCGAAAATAGAATTCCTTTTTAGTGTCTTCATGAATAATCAGGATTCCCTCGTCGCCATCAAAAAGTCGTAGATTTTTGCCGGCAGACGACTACGAGAGACTGCCGGTGCACGCGAGTCCTCGTCCTCGTCATCGTCGTCGTCATTCCAACGTTTTACTATATATTCTGATCCCACCCTTCTATCTATCTATCTATCTCTATCTCTATCTTTTATACCATCCACTTTTCTTCTTTGCTCTTCATTTTCCAACGAGCGAGATTTTTCACAGCTCCGACTTTTCCATCCTTCCTTCCGACGAAACCCTCGTAGCAGCCATCCGAGGTCGGTCCCTCATTACTGTCGGTTCATCCCTCTCCTCATTCCTTCTTTTCTCAATCCTTTTCACTCTCTTCTTACTTATCTTTCCCTTTCCCTCTCTTTTTTCCTTCTCTATCTTTCTTGCTCTCTCTCTCTCTCTCTCTTTCTCTTTTTCCCTTTCTATCTTTCTTGCTCTCTTTCTCTCTCTTTCTCTTTTTTCGTCTCTATCTTTCTTGCTCTGTCTCTCTCTCTCTTTTTCTCTTTATCTCTTCTCTCACGTCCTCGCCCGCTATGATAATCGGCTGAATCGAAGATGAGGAAGCTACATTCTTATTCCTTTCTTCTTCTTCTTCTTCGTTTTCTTCTTCATCTTCTCGTTTCGCCTTCATCTCAACGTTTTCCATGCAAAAGTATAGACCGACGACTATCATGAGAATAAGCTAGACAAGGGAGCTTTATTATGCGAAATTGAGCGAGTCGAGATTGAGAATGCTCGTCGAGCGAAAAAGGCTTTTCTAGAAAGTCACAAAAATATAACTTCAAAGCATAAGAAAAACATTGTAAAATTGAAGAAGTTTCGTAGTGCGAATGACTCCAAAAGAGATTTTCGTTTTTTACCTTTTTTTTCTTTTTCTGTTTTATTTATCTATTTTTCTTTTTTTTTTCAGAAATCATACTTCGTCTACGATAAAGCAACCATAAACGTCAATATCCATTTCGCGGTTATATGCATTTTCTTCGCTTGGAAAAATTCGATTTGCCAGTCGTGTCCAACGTTCCATTCTTTCCTTACGAAATTTATCAAACTCATACCATTTTAAAATTCGATCGTCTAAAACAACTTTTTCGTTCCATTCGATCGGGCGAGAAAATATCTAAGAGTTTTCTCTTCGATATAAAATACATGTCTGTGATATTATATATTTTCTATGTTATTTTTTTTTCGTATAAAAGAAATCTAAACCAATGATAGATTTTATTAGTACATTGTGTATATAATATGTTCTTCACTTAATTAATTAAAATCTTTTGAGTAATCTTTCGTTCTTGAAAAACCGATAGAACATTTTATGTAATTCCAATCGAAAATTCGTTTATTAACGCCAATGGAGCTCGATCCGACGTAAATTTTTACTCCGTAGTCAAAGCATGCCTTTCATCTCATTCCTAAGGGACGTTGCCTCTTCGGGACAGATCAGTTTTTTTCCGGCTCGTTTTAATTTAGCGTGCTGAACGTATATCGTTACGAAGGGCGAGCCCTTTTAAGAGGTAAAAGGAGAGAGAGAGAAAGAGAAGGGAGAGGGAGGAGAAGGTTCACTGAACATTTCTCTCTCTTTCTGTTTCTGTCTTTTTTCTTCCTTTTTTCTCTCTCATCCCTCTTCTCTGTATCGATTCTTGCCTTAGCCATAGTCTATTTCACGGCTTTCACGCATTTCCTTCCAGCTAGCATTTCTTTTTTTCTTTTTTTCTTACGCTTCCCAACATTGCTCACGAGGTCTTTTTTACAGCTTATAGCTAGCACCTATCACTCTCTTTCTCTCTCTCTCTCTCTCTCTCTTTTCTATCTCTTTCTATTTCTCTCTTTCTCTCTGTCTCTCTTTTCTTTTCTCATGTTTTCCTTTACCAACCACCGAAGTCGACATTCACAGGCCATGAACCACACCCTCCACCACGTTTTCTTCTCGTTTTGTTCTTATGTTTATTCTTTTCTCTTTCCTTTTTTTTCCTTTCTTTTTTGTATCTCTCTTTCCTTTTTTATTCCTTTTCTTTTCGGTCAGCACCGAAAAGTACTAAGCGATTTTTAGAGGCGGTAAATTCAAACGCTTGAAAAAGGATCATTCACGAGAGAAGTTTAACGGAAAACAAATATTTTTTCTGTTTTTCTTGATGTAGGTAATTTTCATTTTTTTTCATTAAGGTAAAATGTCCGAGTAATTTTACGTGTAACCGATCGATACGAATTTTCTCTCTCTCTCTCTCTCTCTCTCTCTCTCTCTCCCCTTCTTTCTTTCTCTGGGGGCAGAGATCTTGAAGGTACTTCGTGGCGAAAGCATTTTAAGATCGACATCGTTAAAGATTTTAAAGAGAATTTACTGAAATGCTCGAATACCATGTGAAAGTGGTCCGAACTTTTAATGTTCCGAATGCACGCGAATTATTTTTCTCGTCGATTTCACTGCAGTGAAATTTACCGTTCCGTTCTCGTTTAATTGACGTTAATTCATATGGGATAAAAGAAGAAAGAAAAAGAGAGAGAGAGAAAGAAAGAAAGATAGAAGGAGAGGGAGGAAAAGAAAGAGAGAGGGAGAGAGAGAGAGATATTAAAAGTGGAAGAAAATTAAAGAAATAAAAAAAGAACAGAAAACAGAAAAAAAGGATTATTTCGAGAATTAATAATTCACGTATGTACGCTCGCATTATAATCATAATAGGCTATTTAACGATTTACCGAATGGTTCGTATTATATATTCGTTATTAAACGAGCCATTTGTAATATAGACAATGTAATGTTCCTCATATAATTACGAATTTCGAGAAATAATTATTGGATTGAAATCCTCTTTCATCGTTACAGTACAAAACAAACTTTTTTATAAAAGAAACAAGGTCATTTAAGTACTTGCCAAGGATAGTGTAACGTAGACAGATCCACAATAGTGGATCTGTCGTCCTACGTATTGTTATCATAGAACTGTTTGATATTCGTAAATAAAAACGTATCAGTCGACAATGTTCCTTGGAGTAAGAAGGACGTAGGAGAGAAAAGACATTGCGAAATTTGTATGTATTCATTGGATCATTATATACATTTTGATTCTTTTAATTCACCATCACGTTCGGACACTTTCTAATTAATTATTTCATTAATAATTAAATTAAATTGAATTTCGTCGATTTTCATCGTTACGATACGTACAATGGCATTACAATTCCAGAACATACTATAAATGAACTGTATTTAAATGGGAAGTGGAGTGAGAGAATATTACGTTTGTATTTATAATAATAATATTTTATATTGTAGTTACACACATACACACACACACACACACACACACATATCTAGTAAAATTTGTTTTATTATGTACAAATATAAATTATCTACAGATATATGATTATTTTATTTCCTAGTTAAAATCTCGTAATATCCGTATTATTATTTACAAAACCGTAATATTTATATTTTATTCTAGATTAGAAAAGATTGTTGTTTCTTTTCTGTTTTCTTTTTCGTGCGTGTGTGTTTTCTTTTTTTTTAACGATTCCATGAAATCCGTTAGACGAATAGCATATGTTTTCTCTCATGCACATATGTATACACGCACACACATAAATGCATACAACCAGCATATCTTAAGTTGCATTATTGGATTTCGAGCGGTACAGCACGGCACGGTGTAACCCCCCTTACGCCTTCGTGTACGCGACATTACGTGATGCGCACCGATGTTGGAAGCTTATTATGTTTGCGTTTAGACAAGCTTGTTTACTGAAATTTATGGCTGTTTATGTATGCGTACCGGTTCCTGCAAGTTAAATGCTGCGATTAAGAACTTCCTTTTCGCCTATACATTTTCTCGTTATAACGTCGTCTGTAGTCAATGTTACGTGTGTATATTCAAAAATCGATTAGGTTTATAATATCAGTAATATACATAAAATATAACAAAGAAATTTATTTATATCGTTTTGATCGAGGATGTTGGTTGATTATTATTACTATTCTTTCTCTCTCTCTCTCTCTCTCTCTCTCTCTCTCTCTCTCTCTCTCTCTCTCTCTCTCTTTATAAACATGGAATTTGCAATAAAAATTATTTATTATATAAGAATTAGTATAGTTGTATTATTTCTTAATCCGATTGGAAACACATGATTTTAGGATGATCTAGTTCAAGGAAAAGAATACAAGAGATAAGTCTTACGTATGGGATAGATACATTAGCTAGAAGCTATACTTTACTTTACCGCTTTTATTCCATTATTCAGACGTACTGAACCGTAGCAGAGACGCGACTTTCCCCCCCCTCTTTCTCTTATTCCTTCTCCGTTTCTTCGACTATGTCGGTGGATCGACGTTAAAATTTTCTTTTGTATTCAACAGGTGAATTCAGACATCTCGGATAAGTGATTTAGAGCTATTTCTCTCTCTCTCTCTCTCTCTCTTTTTCTTTCTCTCTCTCTCTTCGTAATAATTGTCACGACATCAGTAATCGATATAAATTCGTAGTTATTATTCGTATCATATCTTAAGCCTTCTTTTCTTAAGTAGATTTAATTAGATTCGTTCATTCGAATGCTAAATATAAATTACATTTATTTATATATATATATATATATATATATATATATATATATATATATATATATATGAATTTGATAATTATAGGAACAATAAAAAAAAAGAGAAATTATTAAATTTTCTTATAAGCATACATATATACACATACATAAGAATTATTAAATTTTTTTGTAAATATACTATACAAGTATGAATGTATTGCAAATTCTTGTAATAAATATTATACAAATTTTTGCACACATATCTACTGTATAAGAATTTAATAATTTTGTTTTATGTATATCATATATATATATATATATATATATATATATATATATATATATATATATATATACGCACAAAGTACAGGCCAAAGATTTCTAGATGGGTTAAAAGTTCTTAGACTTGTAATTTTTTTTTACAATTTGAACAAAAAGAAATTAGCCTAAAGAGTCACAAAAAAACTAACTGACCTTTAAAATTCTTTGCGAACTTTTGACCCTCACCCTATATATTTATTTTACATATTTGTACTTGTATATTATTATATAAGAATTTTTTTAATAATTTGTATAAAGATAAAGAAGAAGAGAAAACGAAAAAATTGCCGAGATATGCAAAATAAATTCATAAATTTTTTCTTCTCTTTTTTTTGTCTTTTGTTTTCCTCTCAATGAAAATAACGTTACAAATATCGAAAAAAGAAAGAAAGAAAAAAACGACATCGTTCGTACTTCAGTTTATCGATCCATCGTTCCGATCTTCGATTATGTATAACACGTCGTGCACATCGAGAGAGCAAAGCATTTCAATCCTCGCTTTACGAAAAAAGAAAAGAAGAATAAGAAGAGAGAGAGAGAGAGAGAGAGAGAGAAAGAAAGACAGAGAAAACGGGAAAAGGGCAAGTCATCGTGTCATCATTGCAAGATAAAAATCTATAGGCGGCTGGGACGTGATTTGAGAGGTATGAGTTAGAGCACGGCGTTCTTTCAGAGTGACTCCCACTGCAAAAAGAGCTTTGAGAGCAGTCCTGTGCCGACGATGACACGAGTAAAAGCATCAAAAGGTTCGCAAAGTGTCAGAAGGGATGTTTGAAAACCACCCCTTTTCTTTTTGCCCGGCAGATCGATCGGTTTCTATCTCATCCACATCGTATTTCTCATTTTCCCCTTTCCCTTCTTCTTTTTTATTTTTTTTTTTTACACAGACGAATCGACGGATATTCCCTTTTTTCATCATTTCATTTTCTTTAGATTAATGTACTAATTAATTATTCCACCTTATTGATAAGAGTGGTTAATTAATGTTATTATCAAACATTCTCAAAGGATTATTCGATCGTGAAAATAATTAAGTTTTATTTACTACGAAAAAATGTATCGTTTCACATGTTCTACTGTTTTTTTGTTCTAATTGATTATTATTATTATCATTTTTTGTAATATTTGTTGTTTGTTTGTAAAGAGATGAAAGGTGGATATATAAAAGAAAAAGTAGGAATGATGAGGAAAAATAAAAATTTCACTTAGGTGCAATTATATACATTATGAATCATCTGAATAGATCGTAGATGATAGACAATAAAAAATGCAGATACATGCATTTCATTTCTAACATTCAAGAGATATGAAGATAATTGATATGTTCGAATACATTTGATGGAACGTCATTAATGGAATTTATCGGTAGTATGTCTTTCGAAAAATCCTTTCTAATTTTATTTGGAGCTAAATAAAAAGAAATTGAACAATTTTCATATTCGTGACTTTTAATTGTATATTGTAGAAATGAGACACAGTAAGAAGTTATATATATATATATATATATATAATAGTTATATATTATATATATATATATATACATATATATGTACATATATGTTATACTACATTTATGTACTACTATAACTTTTATAATATTTTTGTTTCTTTTTTAAGAGAAAATTTCATCTTTTCTATTCATAATTTTTGTTCTCCCATATTCGAATTATTTTTCCATTTCAACATTCTATTTCTTTCAGTTTCGTTGCAAACATTTCGAATGATTTAATATCGTAAGCTTGTACGTTAATGGAAAGAAAATTCGATACGAGAGAAAACATAGAAATGACTTTTTTATCTCTATATTTTTCCTTGGAAATGAAATTACTATGACAAAAAATATTCTACAACAAAGTCCACTAGGATGTCTTTTAAAGAGATTTTATTTATTTAATCGTCCTTCGTGGACTACAGACGTTTTTATTGAACGTTACCGGACACTACTATGTTATCTGATTTCTTTTGCTATCATTTCTTCTTGATTCTATTTTCAATACGTTTCAAGGTCCTTTGTACGAGCGGACAAAGCGAATCTATAAGGAAGCGTCGAATTCGAAGAGTTATCACCGGGGTGACCTGAACAAAGTGTCACGATCGTGTACGCTAGATAAAGAGAGAACATTCTTTAGAGAGCTCGGTAACTTTGAGAAATGGAAACGACCGTGGCAAGGAAAAGTTTCTTATTCGAAGAAATTTTCGAATAGCTACCTGAGTCACGTAACTTGTCACGAGACGACATTTTACATATCGACTTTTCTCGCCTTGCCGCGTAATTAATATTTTAAAGAAATATCAAAAGATCGATGCCACAGTATTATAAAAGTTTTCTATTCGACCTCTTTCGAATAATAAAACTTCAACAATATTATTCCCGATATTATTCTCAAACTTTGCGATATTATCTTTATCAATGTTCTTATTACAAATGATAATAATAAATTGCATCGTACTGTTATTTCTTGTAAAAATATATATTTTGTAATATTTTTTTGTGATCCTTAAGATGACGATAAATCTATGACCGTGAAAAGGGAAATAGAGATAAATGGAAATAAAAATGTGTATATGATAGAGAAAGAGAGAGAGAAACATACACACAGAGAGAGAGAGAGAGAGAGAGAGAGAGAGAGAGAGAAAGAAAGAAAGAGAGAGAGAAAGTAAGCTAAGGTAAAGTAAGGTATAGGAAAAAGTTTGCCAAAAAGAAAAAAAAATAGATAGATGGATAAAGAGAGATAGATAGCGATAGGAATGAAAAATAAAGCGAAGCAGACGACGGGTCACTGTCTCGTCGTTGAGGTTGTTGTCCTTTTTTCCATTTCTTTCTGCTTCCCCATCCTTCTCTTTTTATATACATATATTTTCCTACTCTTTCTACTACTCTCACAGAGTCACATAGATCCAGTATCATTTTTGTTCGTATTTCGCGGTGACCGTAGACCGGAAGCGGATGTCCGCACCGTGAAAAATGGCTGCCGTTGTATTTCCGGCACCGTGTACATCTTCTTTCACTATCTCTTTTCTCTCTTCTCTTTCTCTCTCTCCCTCTCCCTCTCTCTCTCTCTCTTTCTATATATATATAAATATATATATATCTTTCTCTTTCACTCATTCGCTCGTTGGCTTCTATTCGTTATAATCCGAGTATTCTCCTTTTCTCTCCTTGCTCGTTGCATCCAACCATACTCATCATGCCAAACCTTGACGCTTTGTGGCCCTGCCTCTACCGGAAATGGCCACCACATGTCTGACATCGTCCTATTCTGGATTTGGGACCATTGTCCTGACCTTTTATCCTTTTTTTGTTAATTTTTTTTATTTATTGTATCCTAACACATGCGTTAAAAATCATCAAAAGAAATTTTGAAAGATTATTAGACATTTTTTTTTCCTCGAGTATGTTTAAACTTTTGTGATATTCGTATATTAAAAAAAAAAAAAAAAAAAAAAGAAAGAGAAAAGATAATTAGATCGTTTATTTATTTAATATTAGATAGAACACTATCGAATGTTTTACTTGTTTTTTCTTTTTTTTGTAAAATATGGGATCGAGTGGACGTTAAATTATTCGTATGAATAATTCACGTTGACGTTTGTTTATGATTTGAAATACTACATGCATATTCATATACATACAATGTATATGTATATATATCGTTTACAAAAAAACAAATCGAATAATATTACATGGATTTGAATTGTTATGTCAGATACTATCAGATTTTTATTGCGTTCATCATTACTTTGTATTATTTTTATCTAAAATCATTTCATTTTCGTTTATAATTTATTATTAATTCGATTCTGATGAAGTATATATATATATATATATATATATATATATATATATATATGTATATATATAAAATGACCATATAAAAACTTGGAATTTTTGAAAGATCCAAGAAGTAAGAGTGAATTTATAAATTCGCCAATGCGAGCTTCCGTGAAATATTAAGATAAATGTATAGCGTTCGTGAAGGAAACTCATGAAAAATAGTATCTCGCTTCTGAATGCTTCCAGTTTGAAATAAATGAATATATTGGGAGCGCTTGCGGAAGCATCAATCTCTCATCGTATATCGATCAGCCTATATAAGCGTTCACTGACACTAATATCCCTCTGCAGGTAGGACTATTCGACGATTCTTAATTGACAACTGAGAGTCTACGATCAAATGCAATCGGGCAAAGTATTTTTTACTGTTTTAATTTTCAAATTGATCTTCTCTCTCTCTCACTCTCTCTCTCTCTAATTAGCTTTTTTGCAAGCATTCGAAGAAAAGCATAATAATTTTATTATACTCTTTATAACACCGCGCAATGTAGAAGCAATATATTTAAGCAGGGTGAATATCCCCATTTTTTTTTAGAAGTATGAATAAAGTTTATTTATAAAAGTCGTATGATACGGAGCGATACGATAATAATTTTTTGCAGCTTTATGTGTGAAGGATTTATAAAATAAGCTTTATTTTTTTCATCATATGTTTTTGTTTGCATTGGTCAATGCAATTTGAAATTCTTTATAAAAAAGTATTAATCTACACATTATCGAAAAATTATTAATTTAGAAAATATTTTAATTTAAATATTGCTAAAAAACCATATAGGGAGATGCGATTAAAATCTATTAAGAATAATAGTTAGTAAACAATAATAATAAATAATTAGTAATAGTAAGTAAATAATAATAATAAACAAATAATAGTAGTAAGTTATTAAAGAAGTCTTCCGAGTATCAATTTTTCAATTTCGCACATTAATATATAATACTATTAATGTATCCTCCATTTGTTATTTTAAATAAACAAAAAATAAAATTTACATAATTGTAATAAAAATTAGAATGATTTTATTATAATTATGTGTTTATTACGAAAGAAAAAAAATTCAATTAAAAAAATTATTAACAAAATCGATTTTATTATAACAATATTAATGCAATGTTTAAATAAATAAAAAATAAATTATATTTGAAAACGGTGGTGGTTTCAAGTCTTTAGGATTTTTCGTTCAGGAAATATCGTTTTCGAAAGATTGCCATTCATAAATTGAAAAGTACAGCTGTTCGTAGTAATAGTAGGAGTAATATAGTACGCAAGAGTAAATTCTTGTAATTTATATAGGTTAATGTGTCACCGGGCAAATTTGAATGAAATTATGTAGGTCAGTAGGTCAATGTAAATGTCTCTAATTTATATTTCTGAAAAAAAAATCATAGAGACTTGAAACAAATACTATTATAAAGGGCAAAATTTTCTCTATTTTGTCAACGTATTATTAATACTTAATTAGCAATTCGTTATAAACAATTTTTATAAACAAATTCTTACGAAGTAAATTCATTTTATTAGTATCGTTAATAATTAATTAAAAATTTGTTATAAACAATTTTTATGAACAAATTCTAACGAACAAAATTAATTTTATTTTGTTAACCAAAGATTCAGATTGAAATTGATTTGTAGAATTTAATAATAAACGATTAATAATTAATTATTAAAAAAATTACTTTTTTTATAACAAACAGACAATCATTAATGTAGATTGTGTGTGTGTATGTGTGTGTGTGTGTGCGTGAGTGTATGTCTGTAAATGAGTGAATGTGTAAGAGATATAAGATAGAAAGAAAGGAACATATAAAGAAACATTATCATCAGTAAAATATATTTAATTAGAAGGGATGAAAAGTCCAAAAAATATCCTTCTTTTTAAATTCGTCTAGCCATGCAAAAAGATATATGTTACATTTCCTTCTTCTATACTTTCTTTCCTTTCTCTCTCTCTCTCTCTCTCTCTCTCTCTCTTACTTTATTCCTTTTTTTAGTTACTACGATGCCGTCATTGCGACGACACTCGACGAACTACTTCGTCGTGTATAACGTCCTCGTGCTTGTGTGTTAAAATGATAGAAAGAAAAATTCCACTTGCCAGCGTTCATTTACTTTTGAATCTAGCTTCCAACTTGCGCGTGTAAAATTTTTCTTTTTCATTCTTTCTCTTTCTTTCTCTTTCTCCTTCATAATTCTTCGTCTCTAATTGTAAGTTGAGTATACGCGAGACGACTATAGTTTCTTTCTTGTTCTGTTTCTTTCTCTCTCTCTCTCTCTCTCTCTCTCTCTCTCTCTGTCTTTTTCACACGCGCGCTCACACACATACAAAAAGCCCACGAAAACAAACTCTACGATCTGTTATAAGAGAAAAGGGAATTTAAAATGTAGCGATAATGAGCGTTGGTCAAATACCAGCGACTCTTTTCGTCGCAACGTTTTACTTGTATATTTAATTCTTTGCTATTCGCTGACCAATAGTTTCAAAGTCTCTTTTAACGTTTCCTTCCTTTCTTATTTCTTTCTTTTTTACTTGTCTATAATATTTAATTATATATACATATATATTTCTTAATTATGTCTATAATATTTAATACTTAATTTAATATTTAATATTATGTATTATTTCATTATTTTTTTATAACAAATAATTGTGTCGCAATAAAAGGAAAAATATCAAAAAATCGAAATAATTTGAATAGCTTATTAGAATTTGTTAGAATAATTGAGAAATAGCTTATTATATAGAAATAGAAATATTTTTTAATATTACGTCCCACCGCCGAACATTCGAGATAAATAATTAATGTTTGTGAAAAACGTTAAATGATCGTCGAAAATATTCGAGTATTTATATTAATGTGTGTGAGTCTATAAACATATATATGTATATACATGCGTATGAGTTTGGGGAAAACGTTATGACATTTAAATTGAAATAAAAGCTTCTGTAAATTTTGTAGCTGCATATTTAGTTCGCCGTGTATAATAACACGAAAGAGAAAAAAAAGATAACTTCTCCCTCCCATTCTCTTTCCCTCTCTCTCTCTCTCTTTTTATCATCCCCTTTTTCTCTTCCAAAAGTTTCGAAAAAATATGCTCATTAAAATAGAAATATTTGGTCTCGTTTATTTAAATACAATTGTACTTTCTCATTATAGAGTTACAACTAATTGATAGATAGTAAATAGATGTTACCACCTTTACCCCGTAATTTGCATTTAATTTTTAACATATCCAATGTTCGGTAACACTTTAGTCAATTAAAATAACCGTTCTATTTGAGACAAAGAAATAAAAAAAAAAAAAAAAAAAAAAAAAATCAATAAATAATTCGATCATAAGAGAAATAATAAATATATGAGTTTTGACAGGACATTTAATAACGTTTTCTTTTTTTTAGAGAAGACATTGAAAAAGAAAAAAAAAGAAAAGAAAAAAATAATGTATAACAAAATATATCGATACTTTTTATCAAGAACACGTTTATATCAATAGACACAAACTCTTTCATATTAATTATTTCCTTGTCCTTTTTAACGTTTCTTGCTTGTTCTGTCTCAGGAAAGTTTTGAGAATGCGTTGAATCGAGCCACGTCGTTGACGAACTTGGGCTGTGGGAATGGATTCGACCTTGTTGCTACTCCTTTTAGTCGGTAAGTTTAAAGATAAATATAACGACTTATCTTCAAAAACTTTGAATGTGTTTATGAAAATGTACATAATAATCGTAATAGTTATTTTTATCGATTGATATAATATCAAAGAAAACGACATAATATATTACTTACGTTAAACCCACGTACATACGTAAAAACGAAAGGGGTCTTCGTTAGAGTCACTCAACAAGTTTTAAAAGCTCACTCAAGAAATTTTACAAGACGCAACGACCGATAATTTTCTTTACGAAGCTCAGACTTTTCTTTCGTCGTCGTTGAAAGGAGAAAGGCAATCGAGTCCAAGATGTTGTCAGAGAGCGCGAACTTTTCAAAAGCTTTTGTCGGCGCCATCGAGAAGAGATTACCCGTATAGAAATTATTACATCGAGAAAGTGAAAAGTTTTTGGTTGTAGAAGTTTACTGGAGAAGGTAACAACTACCGCGAAAGATTTATTTCACTCTTCCTCTTCCTCTCTCTCTCTCTCTCTCTCTCTCTCTCTCTCTCTCTCTCTCTCTTTCTCTCTCACTTTCTCTCTCTCTCTTTCTCTCTCTCTCTCTCTGCATTTCGTTCTCTCTTTCGTTCTTTGTCTTTCTGTCTGTGAATTACGAACGCTACGAATTCCCTCTACAAAGAGAGTAACTACGTAATTCGATCATTTCGATTATTTCTTTGATCATTCGAAACGACGTTTCGATTCTTCTTCTCGTTTCGAATAATTTGCGTATACAATCGAATCTTACCCAATATTATCCGACAAATATCGTTTCTAAGCTCAAACTTTCTAGAGATGAAAATAAGTTTAATTAGAAACTTATAGATCCATATAATTTTTTCAACGTTTCAATCGCGATATATTTACCTACGTAAAACAAAAAAAAAAGAGAATTTTAATGAAAAAGAAAAAAAGAGAAAGAAAGAAGATTTATATTTTTTTCCATACCACGAAAGCTTGTTTACATAGCTCGTTTCTCTTGAATTTTTCGAAAGAATATTATTACATACCTCGTGTATTTTCACTTTGTCACGATTATTTGAAATAACGAAAATGTAAAAAAAAAAGAAGAAAAAGAAAAAAAAGAAAAAAAAAGAAATATCAATAAAAAAGATAATTCTCGTTTCTCTGAGTTATATATCGCTTTATTCGAAAACGCTTTTTCCCTTTAAGCAGCTTATAACAGGGCTTTCGGGCGAAATTACAATTAATACAGGCGCGAATAAAACTCGATGACGTTTGGATTGTTACCGTCGCTTCGTAATAAGTATTTAATACGATTTCACGCTGATGCGCCATTAAGATCGATTTCTTTCTTGAATGAATCGAATCGTGACGAGTCGAATCGATTCGAGTCAAGTCGAATCGAACGAGTGAGTGTTAGCGAGATGAAGAGAAGAAAAATTTGTCGTCGGAAAAGATTCGTCGAGGGATTCGAGAGGAATTTCCAGAGAGATATCCTTCTCTTTAACTCCTGCCACTGGTAGTCTCTCCCTAGGGAATTCTTTCTTAGTACTAGTAGTCCTTCCAACGAAGAGACTTCCTTGAAAAGGAATAAATCCTTCGAGGTATTCTTTCACGTCCTTTGCCGAAAACTCACTCGCTTTTCTTCAATTCGAAAGGTTGATGGAAAGACGAAGAGTGGTGGTTCGACAGAGAAAGAAAAAGGAAAGTATGAGGGTGTGCAAGAGAAAGAAAAAAAAATGGACGGCTGCCAAGGACAATAGAGAATTGGCAGCTATCGAGGTGCGACTCCGCGTTCTTTTCACGTATACACTTATACATACATATATGTGTGTATGTGTATATATATATATATATATGTATATATATATATATATACGTTATACATACGTACATATGTAGATAGCTATATAGCTAGCGATGGGCGCAGGACGGTTCCATTAAATTCCCAGTGTTAAATTTCCTATGCTTTTTGCAAGAGCTCACCTGCCTCTGCGTTTGTTCCTCCGTCACTCGGACAACGTCGAACCCAACGGCACTGAGGGAAAACTCTCGTACGTTTATACGTTCCATACGTGTGTATGTGTGTGTTTGTGTATGTCTGTCTGTCTGTCTTTCCGTCTGTCTCTCTATCTGTGTGTTTTATCGGCTTGAAACGAGGACGATGTTGATGGACGTCGTCTCTTTGAATTTTGCGCTCTTTATCTTGCTAATCCTTTTCTCACTCTCTCTCTCTCTCTCTCTCTCTCTCTCTCTCTATATATATATATATATATATATATATATATATATATATATATATATATGTCTTTTTTCTTTCTTTCATTCGTTCTTGTATTTCTAACGTAACGTGAAAAACTTTTCTTTTTCTCCAACATTCAACCAGATCCATTCATCATTTTATAACAATTATATTCGAGAAGATGAGACGAATGAAAATCCGTCGACTTTTAAATTCTTTTATGATCTAATTAATATCGTTAATGTCTCGCTCTCCCTTCCTCCCTTTCTCTCCCTTTTCCTCCCTCTTCCTCCCTCTCTCTCTCTTTCTCTATCTATATATCTATCTATCTTTCTTCTTTGCTCTTTTTTCTTTTCGTTCCTTCTTTTATGTAAATTGATTTACGTCAACGGACTTTGTCTGCCGTCAAGGATCAATTCAAACTCTAACGACAGTTTCATAACCCATCTCGTTATAAATATAAATTTTCTTTCTCCGGGCAGTTTTTAAGATGAAAGTATCGATACGTCGATTAATTTCAATGTCATCTTATTTTTTCTTTCCATCTTTTTTATTACCTGTATAAGATTGCCGTAAGAAAAATTACATTTTGAAAGTGACACAATAGACGTTTAATCCTCTGGCATAATCTCGAATGGTTTCACGTATGAATGGGAATTATTAATCTTTCGGAAAAATTATATTTTCGAAGACAACGAGCTTGATCTCTCTCTCTCTCTCTCTCTCTCTCTCTCTCTCTCTCACACACACACACACACACACTTTGTCTTCGTTATGGATCGTACTAACTGAACTGAATCCAAGGTGGCCTTGTGTTTTTTTTTAGACGGACAGGAAGGTATGAAAATAGGACAGGAGAGCAGGGAAACGTTTGATTTGGCAGCTATCGAGGTGCGAGACTAGCTTTCCCAATGGAGAGCCCACTGTCCGATGTTCCGCACGGTTTTTCTCCGCTTCCTAGCGCGACCCTATGACTCTCTCTGTTTTTCTGCCTCCCTCTTTTCCCTCTCTCTCTCTTTCTCTCTCTCTTTTTCGCTCCCTCTTTCACTTCGACAACATACGAGAGAGACACATAGAAAAAAGAAATATCTCACGTGTGCTGTCCATCGAGTTCCATGTGTTCGTACATTTGTAGGTGTGTGAGGTCTACGATCGATAGCATATATATCTGTAAGTATGTGTGTGTATATATATACATATATATGTATATATATATATATATGTATATATATATGTATATATATATATATATATATATATATATATACAAGTATAAAAGAGAGAGAGAGAGAGAGAGAGAGAGAGGCTGTTAGAGAAGAGAGAGAAAGAGGGGAAAAAAGGAAGAAGTACGATTGGTTTAACTGTGTGCGTGTGTTGTGAATGGTCATAGTGGTAGTGGGCGTCGAACTCGGGACATCGCGCACGAATGACGAGTAATCGATCACGAGCACTCTGCCAACACTCTCGAAGAGGAGGACAGTGTCTCTCATTTTTGAACCGATAAAGCACGTTTCGTCGATCGGATCGAAAATATTCCCTGTGCAACGGAGAAATTCGAGAAAAGGATGTAAAAGCTGTACTAACGAAGTTTGAGCTTTAACTGAGAAACGAAAATTGTTGAGAGCAAAGGGATTTTGTGTGTATGTGTGTGTATGCGCGCGCTCGTGTATCTTATTTTCGTGTTCCTTTGACGGAGCGTTGTCCGATTTAGTCCGTGAAATTCGTTTCCGAGAGACGCTTAACGGCTTTCGATCTTTCCTCTTCGACCAGAAAGTTACTTTCTTTCCGCTCATGGAATCGCTTAAGTAAGTCGACTTTGTAAAAGTAGGAAGAAGAAGAAGTGAATGGAAGGAGTGCGAGCATTTAATAAAACCATGACTCTTTCTTTCGCTCGGAAAAGTCCAAAGTTATCGTTTTTCCGATTTTCTGAGAAAAGAAGGAAAGCTTTACTCTCTCTCTCTCTCTCTTTCTCTCTCTGTCTCTCTCTTGTAATCTCTCTCTCTCTCTCTCTCTCTCTCTTTTTCGATAAACAGAATCACAGAATGAAAAGCAAAGTGCGTCGTGTTCGTCACGGACTAATTCGGTCTGTCCATTAACGTTGCATAATAAAAGGGATTTCAATGTGGAAAGTGGAAAGTATTTCAAATGTACCCTCGGAGTTACGTGTTTCTATTCTTTCTCTTTCTCTTTCTACGAAGACGATAACGGTTATAGTAGAATGGACTGTAATAATAAAGTATGATCAAAGTCTTTGAATAAGATTATACTTGCATGGAATTGATTGAATAGAAAAAGTTCAAGTGAAAATGAAAGTTCGAGCCTAAAAATATCGACATTCGCTCTTATCAATAATCAAATGATTATTCAATGATTACATAGTATAATAATAATAAAAAGAACAAAAAAACAAACAAAAAGATAATCGCGAGATTACTTTTGCAATGAATTTTTTATATATTCGATTATCCGTAGAATTTTCAATCTGGATCGTTTAAATTTTAATGAAATCAATAAAATTGAAAATATGATTATAATTTCTAACGCAATATATATTTATTAAGATAATTATTTATATGATTCGTATACATATGTATATAGGAATCGAACAGAAAAAAGGAGTGAGAGAGAGAGAGAGAGAGAGAGAGAGAGAGAGAAAGAGAGAGAGAGAGAGAGAGAGAAAGAGAGAGAGAGAGAGAGAGAGAGAGAGAAGTTTTCCAATGCAAATGTCCAAGCTAGACTGACTATGAGAGCCACGTGCACGAGATATCTGCGGCTACGTTCGTAATGCTTTCGTGAAAAATACAGAGTGAAAGAGAGAGAGAGAGAGAGAGAGAGAGAGAGAAAGAGAAAGAGAGAAAGAGACCTCCCTTTTCCTCTACATCTGTGTACCTCTGGCCATCCCTGTATCGATTTCTGGCCGATGGAGTATCGAAGTACTGTCTCTCTCTCTCTCTCTCTCTCTCTCTCTCTCTCTCTCTCTCTCTCTTTCTTTTTCTCTTCTCTCTTTTTCTGTCGTTCACATCAGCGTGTCCCTCAGTCAGAGTTCTTCTTAGCCATGCGCGCATTAAACGAGGAGATATATGTCCAGTCTTCGATGCTGATCTTCTTCATTCTTCTTTCTTATTTTTCGCTTGGCTTTTTCTCCCTCTCTCATTTATCTTCCTATGCGACTATTGTTAGAAAAGAAAACAACATTGTTAAAATTTATCGGTGAAAATTGAATAAACATTAACATTTTCACGAGGAGGAAACAAAGAGAGAGAGAGAGAGAGAGAGAGAGAGAGAGAGAGAGAGGGAGGGAGGGAAGGAGAAGGAGAGAATAAGAGTGATGCAGGTCAGTCATAAGTCAGGAGAGAACATTTTTCATCGTAGTAGGTCATTTTATCCGGTCACGTTTCAGAAATTTCTGAAAAGTTTCGAATTTAAGAGTCTCCTTGAGACATCGTGTTTCTCTAGAAGCAAACGTCGACAAATTTGTGAGTAGAGTAAGTAGAACAAGTGATAGCGGTCAGTCATAAGTCAGCCGACAACGTTTTTCTTCCTTCTACCTTTTTTTCTTTCTCTCTTACTCTCCATTTCTCCCCGTCCCCTTTTTCTTAAAAGTTTCGAATTTGAGAGTCCTCCTAGTGACGTAGTTTCGAAAGAAAGATAATGTCCTCGCAAATAGATAAAATAGATTTTTATAGTAACTGTCATGTCCCAGCGGAGTAGATCGACGGCTGCATCGCATACGAAGAACGAACATTTATCCTGTTGGACGAATACAAATAGAGCTGGAAATAGAAAATGTAAGGAAATTTTCGAGTCTATATTCTGCTAACGACGTTCCATCCATCGTAATGTACATACATTGTACATTATTTTTGTTGATAGTAGATAATATTTAATTTAAAGAGATGTAGACAAAGATTGTATAACATAAATCTTAATAGTATCGATGTTACACTGATACACATAAACGCAGACATGTTATTTATCAGTTGCATAGTTTCATAAAGAATTTTTCTTAGAAAAATTCAATCATTTTTCATTAATTCATCTTAATATCTTTCTCAATCTGTTTGGAATTTTTCATTATAAAAATAATTTTGTTATCGAATACGTCGTTATATTGTAGTTTCTATTAAAGTAATAATAAAATTATGGATAAGAAAGAAAAAGAAATCATCATTTTTATCGTACGAATATAAAACTAGATAGAGTCCTTCGTAAGGGTTTTATGGGTGTGGAATACCTCAAACTAGAACAGTTTCCTTGTGAATGTAATAAAATCGACGAGCTTTCAGAAAAATGGCGATGGAATAAAGCAAAATATTCAGAATCTGTCCTATTTAATTTATCATCTCATTTTTTTTATTAGGATAACTTTTCCATTTTTAATTTCTTTATCAATTCTCGATTTAAACAGATCGAGAACCATTAGAGGTTTATAGAAAGACCTTGAACAAATCTATTTCAACAAAACATATCGCGTAAATGTAAGAATGTGCACGAGAAGCTTGGTTGCATTCAATAAGTTGTTCATTATAAAGTTTTGAAAATAACATGAAAGAAGTGTCCACCTTTGAAGTGCTGATAGATTCGAGATCTTTCTATGGTATGTTCTACTGTTTTACACAAAGTTTCTTAATAGTAGAATGGTTATTTCATTTCTAATGTTTTGCTTTGAGATTATGCAGGATCGTTAAAGTATTCAGGTATTAGCTGGACTTATTGTAAGTTCTTGAATCACTCGTATCTTGTAAGGCAACAAATATATGACGGTTTGCATTATTCTGTTCAGGGACTACATTAGATATTATTATTATCTAACTGTGTGGATTGTCCTTCTTAAAAATATTTCTGAAGAGATTTGTCGTTTAAAGCTCTTTTTTCTTTTTTTTTCATCATTATTAATAACGTTATAATAAGAACAAATGGGGTAATAAATTACCAAACATTCTGATACGTATAAGAAGTGTATAGTGACAAACGAGAAAGGAACGATATTCGATTTTAGAGAAACAAAATCGATTTTCCGAGAGCGTGCAAAACGACCACCGAGCAAGATCGTTCGATATGTCTATGTGCAAGTGCATATATGTGTATGCATGTATGTGTGCATACGTGTATATGCGTACAAGTATTAGTCCAGCTTTATGGAGCCACGAGACCGCACAGGGCGCATTGCCAGGGGTGCTAAAATGTGTGCTTAATATTTACTACCAACCGCAGAGCAGAACGGCTTGCACCTCTGACTCGCGTTCCGTATAGCAACTTTCATTAACAAGGATACGATGATCGAGTATTAATAGCGATAAGGGGAACGATCGGGATTGTGATCGCGTAAAACACAATTCGGTGCTTGCTTGCGATCGTTTATTTGGGACCAACACTTTGAACGTGTATTCTAAAAACACGTAGAAAAAATTGTCTCTCATATTTTGTTTTTCTTTTTGTTTTTTGTTTTTTGTTTTTATCCTAGATACTTCAACATTCGCTTCCTATCCATTGTTATTTTATTCGTATGTTCGTATATATATTCTCTCTCTCTCTTTCTCTCTCTCTTTCTCTCTTTCTCTCTTTAGAGTGAGTAATTTAACAAATCTTTTTACGAGTCACTGTCTCTACGATTAGATGAGATATCGAAAAATAAGTTTTTATGACGTTTCGATACTTCCAAATAGTCGTTCGAAACTTTTTGAGATACATAAATAAAATATCCTCTGGTATCGATTCGAGTTACTTGCTTCATTGGAATTAGAGATATCAATTTGTAACGTGAATCTGTATAATAATAAATGTTTAAATGTATCTGCATCGATTACTTTAATGTTTTTTCTAATGGTATTATATTTTTATAGATAACGAAACGTGATAGTTTTTTACGTTGAATTATAATCTCTCTATCTCTTTCTCTCTTTTTCTCCCGCACCCCTTTTCTCTTTCTTTATTTTCTTCGTTTTTGTTGAAAGTATTTTTTGACGAAATCTTTTTATTGTCTCGTTACTACGCGCATTTTGTTTATGTAAAAACACTGAAACATAAACATTTACGTTCGTAAGGATATAGAATGTAGATATATTTTTATTTTATTCCATATATAATATCTATATATATGAGATATATATATATATATATATATATATATATATATATATATATATATACCGAAAGAGAGAGACAGAGAGCCACTCTCGTGGTTCTCTGGCTTTCCCTCTGCGGAATATAGATGCATATCCGTTCAATGCGTTGGAAAAGCGATAGATCGCGTTTGATAAATTTCCACTCGGTCTCTATTTCCAAAACGAAGTATCGACCAAGAGTAATTCATCGTGTCAGAGAGAGAGAGAGAGAGAGAGAGAGAGTGAGAGTGAGAGAAAACGACAACATGATATTTTATCTCTTTACTTTTTTACGTTTCGAATAAAAAGAAATTCGAAATTTTGTATATTTCTTATGATGCTTTGATTATTTTTTGCATTCATCTATGCAAACAATTAAATAAAAATGAAATGATTGTTTTCATTCCGTTTCTTTTTTTCTCAATTTTTCTAATAAACATTTCAATTCTTAGAAAAATATTTCTAGGAAACACGAAAGAATAGAAAAAAGAATTGAAAACAAAAATCGAATCTAATCGAATGATTTCGAAGGAGAAAGAATCTTAGTGAGATAGGTAAAAGATTAGGTAGAAATCATCGGGCGTCATTGTTCCTGAATCAAATCATATTTTCGCCATGACGTATCCATCATACGTCGTTTCCGCGTCTAATCCATCACGCGAGTAACATGCGCCAGTAACGTGAGAGCACGGTTGCGAAAACGACTGGCATATCCGTCGTCGTGACGTCGCTTTTACACTTCCCTCCTCCACTTCCAACTCCGCTCCATTCGAACTTCCGTTATTCCTTCTCCTCCTCCTCCTCTTCCTCTTTCTCCTTCTCCTCTTCCTCTTTCTCCTTCTCCTCTTCCTCTTTCTCCTCCTCCTCTTTCTCTTCCTTTTCGTCATCGTAGTGTCGCGAATGCGCATTATTGTGAGAGTCCAAGTTCCCTTCTCGCCAGAGCTTAGACACGATCAGGAGAGTTTGTGAAACACTCGTCTGGCAACGGGACTCGAACAAAGAACGGCATTATGCAAATTTGCTATCAGGAAATGGCTAATCCTTGTTCGGTTCGAATCTTGTTCGAGCGTCTCGAAAGAAAGAAAGGAACGAAAGAAAAGAAAAAAAATAAGAAAATAAACGAGTATCCTCGACTTTTTTTTTCATTACTTACCTTTCGTTAATTACCTTTTACATAAATATATATATATATATTTATTTATTTATTTATTTAGGAGATCGATATATAAATATACATATATATATATATATATATATATATCTCCTACGTCAACCACATTTCTTATAATTTGACAGGTAGTTAAAAGCTTAAATTAAACCCTTTATTCATTTTTAACTATCTAAACATACCTTTCATTTATTTAATTGTACAATAATGATTAAGTGCAAGGAATTTCTTTTAGTTGACATTAATGTAATAATTATGATTTCGATAATGTAAAAAACAAAAGATATCTAAAAGAATTTATGATAGTTACAGTATTAAAGAGCTCGTGTTTTCAATATCGTCAATCGGTAGTATCGGACTAATCATTTATTAATAGACCTTCACTACTCGTTCGATCAACGAGATACTTGTACTACTTGTCCTACCCATATAACTGATCCGTATCACTAATTTACTTCATAGATACGATGAATTACATTTGTTACGATTCTCCTTTCCTTCTCTCTCTCTCTCTCTCTCTCTCTTGCTCTCCCACATTACACATTCTATCTTTTTATTTCTTTTATTGTTCTGTTTAAAATTAACGAAAAGAAAAGAAAACGTTATGATCGTTCACATAAAATTACATTAGTATCATCGTATTTATTCGTCGAGTTAAAATATATTCTATTAAGATTATTTAATTAAATATGACATCCTACATGTCTTAAGCTTTTATTTCCCGAGAAACGTTCGTCCATCCTTCCGTTTTCATTAATTTCGACTTTTTCTTTTACTTTTATGTTCTCCATGTTTTTCTCATCACTTAATACATGTGTACTATATCGAAATAAACATTACTATATTTTTTTTGTCCAGAAATTAAAAAATAAAGAGGGAGAGGGAATTCGTGATGCGATCTCTTACTGTAGTGGCTGTAGCGTTCGGGACAACGCATCCATCACACATCGTTTTCGCGTTCAAGTGCATCACCAGTGCGAAAGAGAACTCGAATGGATATCACATTACCGAGCGCGTACATCGTGACGCTACGTACGCGAGCGCGAGCGCGATCAACTTCAATTTCAATGTGAGGATGTAGCAAGAGGTACATATATATATATACATACGTATATATATATATGTATATATATGGTACAACATGAAAATCTCTCGAAATCGATTTGTTGTTTTCTCTCGCGAATTTTCATCTTCCTTTTCAGCGTCTATCTTTCACGAAAGTGAAAAAAAATTTATTTGTCAAATCTTCCTTTTTTTTCTCTATCTTTTTTCTTTATCTTTTTTCTTTATCTTTTTTCTTTCCATTTTATTTTGCTCGTTTATTCTTTCGCACGTCAAATTTCTCCGTTTGTCCGTTCCTTCGTTTGTTTATTTTTTATTATATCTAAATACAAAATAAAAGGTAAAGTGAGAATATCACAATAAATATATAGAGTATATTTAGATATTTACGATATACATATGTTTGATAATATTTATTGTTTTATTAAGTATTGATATACGAGTATTGATTAATTCAAAAGGATTCGTGCGTAAATATTATTTCGTTTCTTACTACGTGACGTAAAACGAACAAATCGTTTATAATAGGGGAACATTTTACGCGGTTTCCCATTTGGTAAAGTGGCAAGAAGAGGAGAAATAGAGCGGATGACGAGTATCGATAATCCGATTATTCGTTATCAGAAACGAAAAAAATACAATACACACACACACACATATATATATATATATATACATACACATATAATCTGTATATTATATTGTCGCTTGTTGGCGAAGAGAAAATTAAATTTGTGCTCTCGCGTCATCTTTTCCTTTATCTTTTTTCTTTTCTGTCTCTTTTTTTCTCTCTCTTTCACGAGTATCTTTTTCTTTTTCTTTATTTTTATTTTTTATTCTTTTTTGTTCTCGAATACTGAAAGAAACGACACGTACCGAAATATATCTCGAAAATACGAGAAGATCGGAATGGTTATTCAGGGAAAGTTGGTAGTGGAAAAAAAATACTGGCGAGGGAGGAAAAAAAGAGAGAGAAAGGGAGAAAAAGAGAGAGAGAGAGAGAGAGAGAGAGAGAGAAGAAGCGTGGCGCAACTTCTGACTCTATCTCGAGCGTTGAATTAAATATACGGACGAGCAACGTGGAACGCTTTCTCGATAAGTGTAGTAAAAAAGGAATATAGCTATGCGAGTGAGTATATGGAACCCTCCGATCGCACCTTCCCTCATTTCCTCTCTCTCTCTCTCTCTCTCTCTCTCTCTCTCTCCCCCATCCTCCCTCCCTTACTCCCTTTTTCTCTCGAAGGAAAAAAGTATTCGTCCCTTTATTCGTATGGCCTTTGGACTTTTCACGGACTTTCTCTCTCTCTTTCTCTCTCTCTCTCTTTCTCTCTCTCTCTCTCTCTCACTCACTCACTCTCGCTCTCTTTCTCTCTCTCTCTCTCTCACTCACTCACTCTCGCTCTCTTTCTCTCTCTCTCTCTCTCTCACTCATTCACTCTCGCTCTCTTTCTCTCTCTCTCTCTCATCTTCGTTCCTTTTTACTGTGTCCGCGTTATTGCCCCTCGTACCTTCTATAAAACGACGAAATAACGTTTTATTGTTATACCGAACGAGAGTTTCGCCTGTAACACGGTCTCAAGGAGAGAAAAGGAAGGTAAAGAGATATTGAGATTTTTCTTCCATTAAAACGGCAAGCTTGTATTTGTATTTTCTAGGTTTTGATATTAGACCGAATCGTAGAAAAAAAAAAGAAGAAGAAAAAAGAAAACGAAATAAAAAGAACTGATTACAAATTATTACTTGTGATTAGTTTTGCAATTAGAAAAAAAGTACTTTCGTTTTGTTTTTGCATATTTCAAAGAAAAATAATTTTTCTCTAATTTATCGTTTGATTGATTTTTCTTTCAATTTCATTTATATATATATACAAAATAAATGTATATATACAAAATATGTGTATATATATATATATATATACAAAGTGAACGATTTTTAATCCTGCGGTAATGATATCAGATCAAATCAAGCGAAATTTATTTACATAAATAAATAAATAAATAAATAAATAAATAAATCATTGATATCAAAGTACTTATGTACATAGGTAAAATCGTTGATGTCGTTAGACGGAAAAGGAAGGTAAATTTTTGAAGCTTCCACGGTAGTTACGTTCGCACGGGAGGCAATGCCATTTGTCCAATTGGAATTCATGAATAACGCCGGCTTTGCAACTTGTCACTCGGTTGCGAGGTCTCGCCCTGCTAGTTTCGATGTATCCCCTCCTCTCTCTTCATCTTTACGGTACGCCTCTCGCAAACATATCTACCTACATATATCGTAATTCTCCATCTCGTTGTGCACGTGTTATGACTATAGCAGAGTGTCTCGATGGAACGCGGGCAGAGGGGTGTAACGCAATAACGTTCGATTATTGGTAGTCACGGAGTATGCGAGAGTTGTGTGCAAAAGCGTGGAACGTTAGCTGAGGTGGAGCTTGAAAAGTGGTCTTGTGTATAACCTACGTATGTGTGTGTGTGTGTGTGTGTAACACGTTCCTGCGTGGGTGTTTGTGTAGAAAACGTCGCTCGTATATCAAAGTTCTCTACCATTCTCGCTTTCTCACTTTTCCGAGCTTTACTAGCGGAGTATACGACAAGAACGTTGAGGGAAGCATGGTAAAGAATTTTGTTGCTGTGCAATAATAGTCTCACCTTGTATATTTGAAGTACACGTAAGTTTCTAGTAGGTAACACGGAAGGAAAGATATTGTTTTTCTTTTTTCCTTCTTATTTTTTTTCTTATTTTTTTTTTGTTTTTCATGAAGTCATCGTCGTAGATTTACAAAGCAATATTTGTGGTATTTATAAATTGTTGAAAATATCGTAAAATGGGGAGGGAGAGAATGACGATAATCGATCTTAAAGCGAGATAATTTAGTAGCTGATATAACAGGATCAAGATCGAGAAGATAGTGTCGATTTCGAGGGGAAAGTTTGCAGGGTAAACCGAAGTTCATCCCTAATTTCTCGACGGGGCACGCCTCAAAGTACACTTTAATTACGTTAAACGGGAAGTAAATTACATTAGATTGTCAGCGCTCGAGGATGTAAGGGCTCTCCGATGCCACACCAGCATTACTATCGTCTTGGTGGAGTTCAGTTGTATAGTAGGGAGAAATGAAGGTAAATGGGAGAATGAGGGGGACAAGAGGAGGAGGTGAAAACTGGCCGAAGGAAGGAAGGATTGTCGCTTTCGTGTGCTTAGATAGCAATGTCCGACTTCATTTCCGGTAAAGTGGATCGTAAAATAAAAGGAGCTTTAATTAATTATGCTCGGATAATGGAGTTTCCAATTAGAGACGGTGGTACTCCTTATTCGCAAACCCAAGACGACACCTATATTATTACTTTGAGTGTAGTCGGCTACTAACGTTGCTCCTTGCCTAACGAACGAGCGTATATATATAATTGCAATCAGGGATTTATCGTCGTTCATTTGTTGCGTGGATTTATGTATTAGATATATATATATATATATGACAGTATAGTGATTTATAATCTGATTTTATTGGAAAGCATTAAAGCATTAAACGTAGCAATTTGAATTCTTCTTTTCTATTTTTTCTCTTTTTAGATTAACAGTTTTCTTGCAAATTATTTTTATTATTTTTAAACTATATTATAAATATTAATATATGTGAAAAATAATTTTCACTCATTCTTTCTCTCTTTTTCATTCTCTATTTTTTATATATATGTGTGTGCAATAGTTTATTTATATCTATATAAACCATCGTATAAACCGTTTCGTAATTGTAAAATATCAAAGAAAAATCGACAAAAGTACTCGAGGAAAATTCTCGTCATTATCGATTTTCATGCGAGTATGTATTTACTCGTATTCAACGAGTGATGACGAGGCATCTTTGTAAACGGCAAAGATACAAGTTGTAACCTTAAAATGAGATCATAAAAAGACGCCTTGTACATAAGCCCATAGATTGTAGAGAATCTTTAGAAAAACATACATCACGCAGTTTTTCTATTTGAAAGATCGATTTCTTGAAGTCTCTCAATGATTATGTACGATACATAAGTATATATATATATATATATATATATATATATATATATATATATTAAATTAATTAAAATTAATATTTATTAAAAAAATAAAACGAAATAAAAAAAGGGGAATATTCGCTTAACTACAACGTCCAATAATATTAATTATTTATCGCTTAGATTGGAGAAAACATCTTTATCCTTGAAAATCCGATTAATCGATTTCTCATAGACTGCGATCTCTCATATTAATTGCTCAATTGCATGATAATGAACGTACGTTCATGTAATATTGTTGAGGATAATAAGAGTGGAGTTAGTATGAAGAAAAAAGCGAGAGAGAGAGAGAGAGAGAGAGAGAGAGAGAGTTTGAAAGCTCAACGAAGTCTTGTAAGACATGCAAGATTCGCAAGTTCCAGGAAGCTTCCGCAAGCTCTCGAAAGCTCTCTCTCCCTCTCTCTCTCCTCCTCTCTTCTTCTCTCTTTCCTCTCTCTCTCTTCCTTTCTCTTTCTCTCTCTCTCTCTCCTCTTCTCTTCTCTTCTCTTTCTCTCTCCTCTTTCTCTCTCTCTTCTTCTCTTTCCCTCTCTCTCTTCCTTTCTCTATCTTCCTCTTTTCCTCTCTTTCTCTCTCTCTCGCTCGCTTTCTCTCTCTCTTCCACTCATTCTCCCTTTCGGAAGATCTGCAAGCTCGCAGAAGCTCTAGTAATCCCCGAAGATGCAAATAGTCGTAATGCCTCATTATACGACCACGCTTAGTGGGTTTCATCGATGAGGTTAGGTCCTTTGAGAGCGGGAAAATTTGAACGTCGTAACGTTCGAAGAGTCAGAAGGGAGAACCTCTTAATTTATACGAATGGAAAAAATTTTATTAAATATATTTTCAGACGAGTTATGCTTCAAAACAACTCCACCCGAGTCAGTTTCATCTAACGAAACGTTTCGCTTATCGACGTGCTTATGCGTGCGTAAGGATGTTTGGTATTTGAGAAATTGGGTCAGAAAAGAAAACTCAGCTTCTCTGTTCGATTCATATTCCTCATTCCGATTCAAACGCGTTATGTCGAACTTTTGAAAGTAAAAGGCATGTCCTTCATTTTGACGTGAGATGACAGAAAGTGAAGTTTTTTTGTCTGTCTGTCTGTCTCTTTCTCTATCTCTCTCTCTCTCTCTCTCTCTCTCTCTCTCTCTCTCTCTCTCTCTCTCGATTTTCCTCAAATTTATCAATGACCCCGATGCGCTCTGACCCTTCACCTCTCTGAAATGCCCGATTCACCCCTTTTCGGTACTCTTGATCGGCCGAGTTTCACATTCGGCACGTACATAGGTATATCGGTTGAATTTTAGCCCACTGAGGTAGATAGAGTGGGAGTAATCGGAGAGGTGGGATTTAGAGTGGGGATAGACGGCGGCTACCACAAGCATAATCGGCTTACACCATCGCAGCCTGACAGCCCGAGCAACAGACGAGCGATCCTGAAACCTCGAAAGCTTCGATATAGCGTACTTACTCTCGAAGATACGCTATTGCTGCATCTATCCTTCTCTTTCTCTCTCTCTCTCTCTCACTCCCTCTCACTCTCTTTGAATCGCCTACTATCCATTGTGAATTACCTAACAGTACCAAGCAAGCTTCGCGAGAACGAATCAAATACAAGGAAATATATGTATACATGAGTTAGTATGCTTGTGTGCTATATTCTCCAATTTGTACTAGAACGAAAGTACAGGAGTTAGCTAACAGGCACGCTAAAGATACGCGCGATTTCGACAACGATCGCACTAGCTCCCGATCTAGTTGTCAACAGGGAAGGGGAGAGAGGGGAGAGTGGCAACGAAACGATAGATAGGAGTTAGCTGGGATACTGACTAATCTGCCAATATAAATGGCATTGGTCTAGACGGCACGTCGTGTTAAATGATGCTTGATATCTCTCTCTCTCTCTCTCTCTCTCTCTCTCTCTCTCTCTCTGTATTCTCGCTTTTGGAATTAGGTTGATTAGAGGATACTGAATTATTGGAAGGAAGAACTTTATTCGCTGAGATTGGACTTTATATATAATTTATTTCTAATTATACACTCTGTTACGTACATGTATGTATGTGTAGTTCTAATTTCATAAGTTTGTATTAACCAATCGTCAATCTCAATTACTATGAAAAAATATCGATGATCTTTATCTACAAGTTGTATTACTTTATTTATTGTATAATTTATTTTCAATTGCATTACAAAAATTACATTTTGATACACATACGTATGCATATTTCTAAGTTTTTTAAGTTCGTATTAATTAATCGTCAATCTCAGTTTCTATGATCATTATCTCCAAGCAGTGAGATCTATTGATATTAAATAAGAGAAAATGATTGAATTTGCATAATCATCCTGAGAAACACATAGAACCATTCCCATAATCGTTTCGTCATCGTCCATTAAACATTATTAATATCGAATACCATTCTCCTTAACAGATTATTAATTTACTCGGGGAGTTAATGACGATGGTAGACTCGGCAACAGCCGTAACGGCTAACTACGATCGAGGGTATAATCTCCCTTAATGGTCCGATATTCTCCGTAACGATATAACTTAGAGAGAGAGAGAGAGAGAGAGAGAGAGAGAGAGAGAGAGAGAGAGCGAAACAGCTTGAAAGTGAGATAGACAGATATTTGTTAGTAATCCAAATGAACGAAGCATACACGAGAAGAAAAAAGTATATATTACCGATTAGTTTTATCTTCGGCCATTTACCAAATAAATCTATAATAGATAAATACTCAATGTATAATAACGTCATTTGACAAGCCATTGATAGTTCTAGCACGTATCCTAGCTATGTATACGGTTAATTATTCGAACAAAGCCAAGAACACCTAGTCTCGAAAACAATGAAGATCTAACATCTTCATCGTCGTTCGTTCTTTTCAATCGATCTAATGGTCACAATGCGAGCCTCGTAATCAAAGGCAATCTAGCGTGATCGATAGAGACTCGGGTCTAGCTTCGGGCAATGTAAAAGGAATGTTACGCGTCAAAGTTTCGATAACTCGAGTCAGACGATCCTCAGGACATATCTCGTCGTTGCCGATCATCAAAGAGAAAGACCGTGTCTGCGACGACATTTCTCGGTATGTATGTATTCTCTCCTCCTTACGGGACACCGTTATAAAGGCTTCTCTCTCTCCCTCCCTATTTCTCTCTCTCTCTCTCTCACTTTCTCTCCTCTCTTTATCTATCTCTTTCTCTATCTCGACGAAGTCGGAGACACTCGGTGACGGGTGCCTGCGGGCCGACACCCAGAAGAATAGCACCAACGATGGGGTTGGCGTTAGAAGTGCGACAGCAAGGGATTTGAACGAGAGAGAGAAAGATATATATATATATATGTATATACATATATATACACACAGTGGGTTTTAGGGTGGAGCTGGGAGAAGGGCTTTTTTTATTTAATTAGCGAGATGTACGAGGTACAAAGACCATCGTAGCAGTCTTCCGCTCTTATCCAGCAAAAGTTCTTGCTCAAAGACCGTGGCAGTGCCCACGTTATATCACCCATTCTCTCTATCTACCTCATTCCTCTTCATTTTTGCTTTCCTTCTTTCAACCTCTCTCTTTCTGTTTCTATGCCTCTCTCTTTCTCTCTCTCTCTCTCTCTCTCTCTCTCTCTCTCTCTTTTTCACTCTTTTTGCCTCTTCTTTCCGTTGTTTCGGTCTTTCGACATACGATTAATATCCCGCTCTCTTTGCGTCACTCTGGAATCATTTCTTCTCTCAGCTTCTTCTCTACTTTCCTTCAGGCAGTCGAGAAAATGGAAAGTAGTGAATACAGGCGACTGGTCAGACACTTTGATCTACGTATTCACGGAAAGATGGTAGATAGAAAGGAGAGGACATTCGCCTAGACCTGGATGGAAATTTATTTATATGCGTGATGTGCAAAAAAAAAAGAAACAAAGAAAAGAAAACACAAATTAATAACGAAAGAGATTTTAGTTGAAATTATTTATTCGCACATATAAATGGAAGCAAAATAGATTTTATTACATTTAAGCAAAACAAGATTCGTATATAAAAAAGAGAGAGGGAAAAAAACAGTAAACAACATAATTAACAATAATAATAAATATTAAAATTACAAATTAATTAAATATATAACTCTCTCAGAGAGAAAGAGAGAGAGAGAGAGAGAGAGGGAGAAAGAGAGTAACGAACTGTAAAAAATAGGATAAATCAAATTTGAGACGAATGTATAGAAAGTTTTTGCCTCTATCAAAGGTTCAAGTTCGTCGAGATAATCGGTAAAGTAAGAGATAATCTCTGAAACAACTCTACGCAGTTTAGTTATCGTAGCGTGATCAGTAGTAAGAGACAAGTTCGACGTGTTAGAACGCGATGTCACTGATTTCTGATAGAGGAATTAACCCTCGATGTATCCTCGATTTAACTCTACCTCCCTTCGATAGAACCCTCGAATAGGAGCGATATTTAGCGATCGACGCCTTGTATACATTCACGTTTCGAGTTTGTGTGTGTATTTGTCTGTATAGATGTGTGTGTGTGTGTATTTGTGTTTTGTCTACAAGGGCTCATAGAGTTATGTATAGGGGGCAATAACGGTGATGCGACAGAGCTCGTGGAATTACACATAATGCACGATAAGTTCTACTTGAATCTTCTCGCTGACTCGACGTTACCAATCGCTACTCGACACTAAATTATTCCTTCGATTTTATGAATACAGGAAGAGAGATGAAGAGATGGAGAGAGAAAGAGAGAGAGAGAGAAGGAGAGATTGATGGACAGAGAGAATGCTAACGCGGAAAACGAACGCAAACCGATTACGTTGATTTCGCTGCGTCGAAATATCGAAGCATTTCGTTATCGATATACGCGTTGTAATTACTCATTCGTTAAGATCGATACTCGAAGGATATCGTTACTGGAACACGTCATCATTATTAATAATTATTTCTACGTTCGAAGAGAAACGACATTTCGTTATTTGTTGTTTCATTTCGATTGGTCATTTGTCTTTCAAATTTTTCCATAACGTTTCTTATTCTCTCTCTCTCTCTCTCTCTCTCTCTCTCTCTTTCTCTTTTTTTCCTTTTCTTTTACGTAGTTTCTTATTAGAGAAGCTTGGTCTGAAATGGTCGAGAAGCAGCACGAACTCTCGAGGACGGAGATCCATCTCCGGTTGAGAAACACGGCCAGAAGGAAAAGAGTTATACAGATGAGTGAGAAAAGGAAAAAGAAAGAAAGGAAAAGAGAGGGGGAGGAAGAGGGAAAGGCGTCCACTGCTAAACGCGATCGAGCACGTGCAAATACGAGAGGCAGCCTCGGAGGAAACAAAGAGGGAACTGCAATAAAAAACTTATTAAAGGGGTCTTGCCCGGTAAAGTCCCAGTAAATATTTGACCGGTCTTTAGACTCTCCGGACCTCTGGTCCATTATGAGGAAACTGGCTTTTCCCTTTCCCTTTCTCTCTCTCTCTCTCTCTCTCTCTCTCTCTCTCTCTCTTACTCATTCACACATACATACAAACGCACGCACGCACACACACACACACACACACACATATATATACGTGCACGTAAAGTATCTTCCTCTTTCTATCTCTTATGCTTTCTTCGCCTTTTTTCTCTCTGCCTCCCATCTCTTTCTATCTCTTCTATGTTTCTTCACGATTTGGATTCTTTATTCGAAAGTCTTCCTCTTCACTTTTACCGTAAATCTAGAAACTCTTCGATTAATAATATTTCAAACGAACGAGCAAAACATTGGAGATATATATTTTTTTCTTATTTTTAAATTTTTTTTGTTTCTTTTTATTTTATTTCTTTCCTCGTTCTTACCCAAGTCCATGTCTCTTTCAGGCTCTGCACCTTCTCCTTCTCGTATACATGGAGCTGTCGGAAGCTTTTATTGTACATATATATACATACATACGTACCTACGTACGTATTCTCCGCTCGTTCGGATAAGTGCTTCGTGGCTCGCTCTCACCGGACTCGCATGCACATACATATGTACATACATACATACATACATATATATATATATATATATGCATATATGCATACACAACATCACACATATGTATATGTATCGTTTCGACGCCGATATTACCCGCTTCAACGTAGCAGCAGGCGTTGGCAAGCTACCAAGAGGACGACGTATCGAATCAATATTATCTGCGTTCCGCTTTCACGTCATCAATTATCGTGGGTATCGTTTTCCAGCACGTATATATATATATATATATATATATATATATATATATATATACACATATACAGATATGTACACTTTCACCTATACATTTTCATCTCCTCTCTCTCTCTTTCTTTCGAAAATACGCACGCGGATGTCTCAACAGGCAATAGTCGTTTCGATCCTCTTTACTTCCTTTCATTTTCTCTCCCTCTCTCTTTCTCTCTAGGCTTTAGGATCTCGAACAATTGCTATTTCATCATCATCGGTTACGAATCAGAATCGGTAGAAATGATATCGATGTATTGTTTAGAGACGTATTGTTTCCCTCTCTCTTTCTCTCTCTCTCACTCTTTCTCTCTCTTTCTCTCTTTCTCTAGTACGCGTGCGCGTTTTCTCCCACCTCCCCTATGACGATAGCTCTCTCTCATTGTCATCGAGTGGCATTGTCGAATAAATGCGTGCCATTGTTCCGCGGTTTATCGAAAACGGAGATAGAGGTTGTGGCTCGTTAGTTCGCTCGATTCGATTCTCCTTTACTTCGTATCTATATATATACACGATACGTATATTCATGTATATATACATATATATACACATGATATATATACATATACATATATATATATATATATATATATATATATATATATATATATATAAACGACTATAGACATGTTGGCAAATGCCACTCTTCTTACGTTTATAGTATATTTTCTACCTCCCTCCCTCTTCTTCTCTCCCTTTAACTCTTTCCTTTCTTCATTCTCTTTATTTCTACCCCTCGTAGATCCTTTTTCGACGATAAGCTCGCTGATCAAAGGAGGGACTTGGATACGAAAAGCGAGCCAACTCGAGGGTTTCGGTGATTTTTCATCAGGATATTGCGTATCGATAGCCTAAAAGGTAAAATGTTGTTTTACGAGGTACCCTTTCGTTAGGGTATAATTTATCAAAAAGTTTATATTAGTTAAAAGTGTTACTATAATACGAAGCTTTTGTTATTAAAATTCATCGATCGTACCTATTCTCCTTTGAAAAGAATAGCTTGCGAAAAATCAACTCGGAAGCTTTAATTCGTTCATTTTCGAACGACGAATATTGGTCTAAATTTATAATTAAAATGTTAAACGCAGGAAGGGCAGTGTACGTAGAAAAGAAGAGAGTTTTAGATAGGAATTCTCGCTTTTTTCGAAAAAGTAGCTATAATGACCAGTCCGGTATATTGTACTTAGACGACTATAGAGAGTACGAACATGTTACACGGAAAATGATGGATAGAGGGTGGGATAGTACTGGAGAAAAAGAGATAGATAGAATGAGAGACAGATAGAAAGAGAGATAGGGAGGATGAGAGGAGGGTGAGTGCTACTGGATGAGGACGTGGATCCGTGAGAGACCGAGGACCCAGCAGGCGGTCTCGAGTGTCTTGTCAATATGTATAGTGTCATCGATGTCTCTCCACTGGACGACTATCCTTCCTATGCATCCGTCTACACGAACGTTCTCTCTCTTTCTCTCTCTCTCTCTCTCCCTCCCTCCCTCCCTCCCTCCCTCCCTTTCTCTCTCCTTCTCTTTCTCATATACAAGCTCGCACGCGAGCGCTCGTATGTATATGTATATACTTACAAGTGTGTATATATATATATATATATACATATGTGGGAATGTGTGTAAAGTATACGCACACAATTACATATATTCTCCTCTACAGATACGCATTAACAAGGATTTGTCAGAATAGCGTCACAGGATAGGTATCATCGTGGCCGAGGCCACCAGGGATTATCTCTCCTTCGACGTCAAGCCCAACCCTACACTAAATAATTTCAACAATTTTCATTAGGAACTTAGAACTGTCGTGGTGGCTGTCCTGCTGCGAGCAATGTACTTACTTATCTATTTTCGAATTTATGCGTTGAATTTTGTTTCTTTTATTTATTTATTTATTTATTTATTTATTTATATTTATTTTCCTTTTATTTCTATAATCTTAACTTATTATATGGTACGTTTCGAAAACGTAATTCAATTTTGATCACTTTATTTAACGATAAATTCTTAACTATGTATATTTCATCGAAAAACGTTAAGTTCTTTGATCGTGTAATTCTTAACGTTATTTACTTTTTACTTTGAGAAAAAAAATTATAGCAAAAAAGAATAAAATTCTGGCCATCAATTCGATTCGAAAGATAGGTCATATCGAATTTTCAGAATTTTTTTTCGACGTTCTCGTACTTTTAATTAATCAAATCTTTTTTCTTTTTTTCCTCGTTTTATTATTTTTTTTTTTTTCTTTTTTCATCCAACGTACGAGCTTTCACGATAGGAAGTCCCTAGCGTCGAGCTCTTTTCCACGTACACATAGTCGCGCATGAGTACACATAGTCGCGCATGAATACACACGAGCATATAGGTTTATGCGGTCGGCGAACGAACTCGCGAATCGTTCGAATTTATTCCATTCGAATCAGAACCGCAACTTTAATAAATAATTAGCCGTCGAGTGATGATCGGATGTAACAACCAGTGCAGAGAATTTTTTTGTTGAAATTATAATCTCTTCATCCTTCTTTTTCATGCTCTCTCTCTCTCTCTCTCTCTCTCTCTCTCTCTCTCTCTCTACCATGAAATAAATACGAGAAATAATATTTTTATTTTTTATAATCTTTTATTGAATATGACTATTACGATCGGAAAATGGTAAAAAATTCAAAGATATTTTCACAATATTTGATAGTTAAAAAAAAATAATCCTGAAAATATGTGAAAGAAAAAATTGCGTTTGTGAGTGAGAAAAACAGAGAGAGAGAGAGAGAGAGAAATACCGAACGGTATATGCAAGTAAAAAAAAGAGGGATATATATGCACGCGTCTACGGAAGAGAGTATTGTTTGAATTCCCTCTCATTTCGATTAATTAAGTGCTCTACCCTTTTCGCATACGAACGCCCTCGGGATACCTTTCGTACTGGCAGACTCCGTAGAGCGAAAGGTGTTTTGTTTGTCGGACTTTGCCCGCATTTCTGTCACCGAGCCACTCTACGTTCTATTCCGTTGATACTCATTGTCGAGAAGAAAAGAAAAAGAAAAGTAACGAAAAAAGGTTCGTGAGATCCTTTCGAGATGAGTCTTGTTTTCTTAGACCTTTCTTAAAAATGGCCGATATTACATTATACTTTACATAGAAATTTGTTTTGCTAGAACGTAATATCAGGTTGATCGATCGATCGAGTCTAGCGATTAGTATCTAATCCAGCTGTTAGCTCGCACATCATAGTGAGGATTGGGTGAGAAAGGGAGAAGGGTGTAAGAGAGAGAGAGACGCTCGTAAATGCATACTCGTGATAGCAAACAAGGGTTAGAGTAGGTGGATTTGATGTATTACGAACTATCATTACGGTATTATAGTTTGTTCTTCGAAGACGATCGCTCCTTTTCACTTGATAATAATTATTTTATAACATATAAATAGGTATTATTAGGATCGTATAAGAGAATAGAGATTTTTGTGAATGTTTCTTTTTTTTCTCTTTTATTATTTCCTCCAGGAGTATAAAAAAATTATTAAAAAAAAGAAAAAGAACAAAAAAAAATAGTGAAAACGGTTTAACGAAGTTTTGAGATTTAAATGGATTTGTGGTTGCAATATTACAACGTATTAATAAATTTAATGTGGCGTATATTCAACAATTTAGTTTTCCATTAAATTTCGTTAATCTAAATTATGATGAAATAATTTTCCCATTATTTACGCACGAATATTTACTTATATATTAGCCATGGGTTTAATATTTTTCTCTTAAAAATTTAAAAAAGAAAAAAGGAAAATCGAGAGGAACGAAAATAAATCAGTTAAATGAATATATAACGAATATACATATATATGTATATGTATGTATAACGAATTTGTAATATTTCCAATTTAAACAACATTCATTCGTCCGATTTAAGGATTTTTCTGAAGAAGAAAATATTCGTTTATTTGCAAATTATGTGCTAGCATTCGTCCTTCTCCTCCTCTTTCTCCTTTTACTTCTCCTCCTCCTTCTCCTTCTCCTCCTCTTCGTCCTTCGACAACTGTGCCATCAGTGATTACTCAACTCGAGGATCATTAATCTCTTCCCCGTTGTATCAAGCGATGGCAACACTTTCGCGTCGATGCTTATCCATCGTTAATGATATATTATCAAGCGAACCGGAAGGCTCGTCGATATTACGAAAGCGACAATTAATGGGGTTTTATATCGATTGATATTACGCTTGAACGCTCTCATTCCATCAATTTTCAGAAATATCGACTCGTTTTACTTGTAAATCATCGAATTCAATAGTTCATTTTTTTCTCTTTTCTTTTTTCTTTTTTCAAATGCACAAGAATGATAACTATTTCTCTCTCTCTTTCTCTCTCTCTCTCTTTCTTTTTTTCAATAATTACGAACTTTTGATCGACCTATTAAGAATTATTAGAGAAAAGTTTTACAGCCAATAGACCAATGATTTGTATTACTTTCTTTTCTAATTTTTTTCTTAACGATTTTCTAACAAGATAGAACGCTTATCTCTACAAAACTCAATTGTCATACATTTCGACTTGTTTGACATACATTACGCCATATACATACACATACGTGCGCACGCTAACTAAATATACATCTACGTATATGGAGAACACATAGATGGTATGTTACGTTTAAGTACATAAATAATATATAATATCAATCGATCAATAATTTTCATTTCTGTCGAATCGTCAGGGAATATTAAATATTATGTCAAACATCTCTCGTTACTTTCATTGTCACGAATTTTCAACCTTTTTCCATTTATTTTTATTCCATTTATTTTATTCGTTTTAATAATTTTATCGTTTCTTCTTTTTCTCTTTTTTTATTATGCATATACGTGTGTGTCTACGTGTGTTTGTGTATATATATATATATATATATAATGAAGTTTATCGACGAATCGAACTTTTCTTCCTCTATTTTTTTTCTACTTTTCTGTTTTTCATGGTATAAGAAAGAGAATGACGTCTCGGAAGGTGGCTTGGACATTTCCGATGGAAAACTCCTTGAAATTCTCCTGAGGAGCTTACACCTTTCTCCCTCCCCCTTCTCTCTCTTTCTCTTGAGAATTCTCCGACCGTTTAATGACGAAGTGACCAATACAGCCGTCGGATCTCATGAACCCTTTTAAGCGAAGGACAGTTTATAGTCTCTTTATATTTGCCCTCGAAAAACCTTATATTTCTTCTTCTTCTTTTTCTTCTTCTTTCTCTTCTTCTACTTCTTCTTTCTCTTTTTCTTCTTTTTCCCCCCGTTCATTTTATTTATTTATTTTCTGTATTTTCTTTAATTGCCATTAATGAAATTAAATAGTCAGCGTGAATCCTTATAAAAATCAGGGCAAATTACGCCACTCAAAGAAGCATTATGAACTTTGTCTTGTTCCCTACAAATATAAAAGAAGAAAATCGGTCGACTTTCGATTTATTCGACGGATTCTATTCCGGTATTTGCGTGTGCAACCGCGTAATTAAATACATCCTCATTAGTAATGGGGAGTAATTAAAAGGAATACAACGAGTGAACGTCGTTAAGAGACGAATTACGTCACATTGACGAGAAAACCTATCTTCCTCATTAATTGACGAAATTGTAGGATTTATAAGAAACAAAAAAAAATTAATTATCTGGTTAAATTAATTAAGATCGTAAAAAAAGAAATAAAAGAGAAAGGAAAAAGAAAAAAAAAATAATATTCCCACCGTTCTCGTTTGGAGTCTTACAGAAATCTGACGACTCTATACGATACGATCGACTTCGACTTTCTTTTTTTCATTTTAATCTTCTACTTTGGCTGGCTGAGAATCACTGGCAAGGCCGACGTTTCACGACGTATTCACGACAGAAATAAATACGAAGTGAAAAGGGCTTGGGTTCTTTTCACGGAAGAATATAATTGCCAGAAAAATAAACGATTGCAAAGTCTGTTTGCTCGCGCCTGCCACCCCACTTCTTTTTCCTTTCTCTCTCTCTCTCTCTCTCTCTCTCTCTCTCTCTCTCTCTGTCTGTCTCTATCTCTCTCTTTCTTTTTCTCTCTCTTTTTCTTTCTCACACTATTACTCTGTCGTTCTTATCCCTCTCTTTCCTTCTCTCACCACAAAATCTCTACCCACTGCCTTTTCCGTCTCTTTTCAGCATCCTTCAGTAGCTACACGCCCTCTGTCTCCGACCCAACCTCTTTAGTTACCTTCGCTCTATCTATCTCTATCTTTATCATTCTCTCCCTCATTCTTTCTCTTCGACCCGTACTCTCTACCGTTTCTTTCACTCTCTCTTTCTCTTCCTCTCTCTCTTTCTCTCTCTCCCTTTCTATCTTCTTCGACTCCCACTCTCCAGCACGACTTCGTGGAAAAGCTCACTCGACTCGCGGGTCAACGAATTCGCAATTACGATCTTTCACGTCGACGTGACTACCCTCTCTCTCTCTCTCTCTCTGTTCATCTCATTCTTTTTCTATCTTTCAACTTTGGAATCCTCCAAGTTACCCCTTCCTAGTCCTCCCTTACTTCGTTCACAACCACCATATTCTTTCTTTTCTTCTTCTCTTTTCTTTCCTTTTCGTTTCTTCATACGTTTACTCTCTTTACTTTCATGATTCTCTCTCTCTCTCTCTCTCTCTCTCTCTCTCTCTCTCTCTTTGCATTACTGTCTGATCAGTCTCGGTTTGAAAAGTATTTACTACTTCGTTTTTCCTTCTTCCTATCCCTTTCCACAGTAACTTCACATTTATTTTGACTTTTCTATGTCTCCCTTCTAACTCTCTCATCTTTTCACGTCGCACTCCCACACAAGTTTATATCCACTTTTCTTCGCATTTTATTTCTAACATTCTCGTATATGTCGTGTCGTTGTCCTCAGGCAGACCATAACGAGATTTTCAAGATTTAAAAAAGGCCTCGTAATCGTCTTAGACTAGTGTAAGTCGCTTTTCTATTCTCCATTTTACACGCGCTATACACAAAGACGTTGGTGGTCTTCGCAGTCGAACGAAAGTATAGATTGGAACGCTGATATCTCGTTAAACTTTTTCGAAACTATTTCTTTTTTATCATCATCATCATTATCACCATCATATATATATATATATATATATATATATATATATATCAATAATTTTCTGTACTATTTTCGTTATCCTGAGAGTATTAGAAAATAATAATAATGATAAACAAAACTTGTATTCTACATCAATAACTAAATTAAAAAAAAAAAGAAAGAAAAGTAAAACGATTTTCAACGAAAATTATATTATTCGAAAATAATTATACATCGTTTATAGTTCAAGATGAAAATATATTATATATCTATTCCTACATGAGTAAATATCTTTTTTCACCCGCTTTTCTCTCCGTTACCAATTCTCCTCCCCCTCTCCTTTCCCCTTTATGCCACTGGCAAACCCTTAACGACATTAGAAGTCTAGACGCTATACTTTTGAAGTAGGTATATCTCAAAATCACGAGGAAGCACTTTTCTCGTCTCTTTGAACGACTACTCCCGCCCTTCTTTCGATTTACTCTGCCACAGGACTTTCGTGTGCATACACACAAACACATACACACACACAGAGGAACATATATATATATGTACGTCCTGTCTTCTCTTGAATATTCTTGTGCATCTTCGCGAAGAAAGGTTTGTATTTTTGGTGCAAGGAGGTGGTAGGAGTTGGAAGAGGCGGAAGAGAAGGAGAGGGAGGAGGAAAAAAAAGCGAAAGTAAAAGAAGAAGAAAAAAAAGAAAGAGAGCAAAAGCCTCTGGGATAGTACTTTTGCATTGTTGCGTCATTTCTCTTCTTTCGTCGCGGCACTCCTGCGTGCCACGACGCCTCGCCGTACGTGCGTGAGTGAATGAGCTAGCAGTACACGGGAAGGAGGTGGAGTATGAGGGGGGAGGGGTACTAGATGAGTTAGAGGGTGGGAGCGCATGAACTCCCTCGCGTGAGCCTCGCCACGTCTTTGCTACACCCGTACCGCCAGAGGAACCATTGGCGTCGACCTCATTCCTAATGAAATATTAAATCTTCGATCTATAATTTATATTTTTCCTTTTCTTTCCGTTTTCTTTTCTTTTTCCTTCTTTATCATAACAACAAGATATGTCTTTATTAGCACCGAATTATTCTTTCTAAATCTGACGTTAAAGATTTTAATAAACGAAATATAATTCAATTGAAATTTTATTTATATAATAGTTATGTGTATATATAATTAATTGAAAAGTAATAATATAAAAAATTATTCGGATTATTTCACTGTTACATTGGAAAATATTCAATGAATTCATTCCTCTTTTTTCAATTCAATACGCATATGTACTTTCGAGTTCTTCGTCTAATTTTCATCCTCTAAAGAAAAGGATTTAAGATTTTGTCGTTTGGATCCATAGCATGACATAATCATAGTGACGTACTTTAAGTGCGTCGAGGGGGAAAGAGCTTCGATATTTTTAACTCTCTGAATAGGTACGTATTTTTTATCTTAGAGACAATACATTAGAAATGAGAATGGGGTTGCATCGAGAAAGTAATACGATTAAAATTCTATGACGGAGTTTAATACACGGTAACCCTCGTAGGCTACGCCTATGCGTAAAATGCGCATGTACCATCGTATACAAGCGTGACTGAAAGAAAAGGGGTGAGAAAGAAATAGAAAGAGAGAGAGAGAGAGAGAGTACTACGTTGGCTAACAAAGCGTTTGAAGGGCCGTTGCATTGTTTTTACGTTGCATTGTCGTTGTCGTATTTCAAAGCGTGTCAAAAGAACGTAAATCTATGACGTAGCGCGCCACTGCAATCGCTTTTTTCCTCCTTCGAATTCCAATACTACCGACGCGTATTTACGCGCAAGGGTGCTCTCTCTCTCTCTCTCTCTCTCTCTCTCTCTCGCGTTATCCTCGTGTCGAGCACAACACACGAAATCAATTTATGAATTAACCAGAGAATCCAATCTTTACGCCTCTATTGAACAGGTCATGTTCGACGCAAAAAGAAAAGAGAAAATGTGAAAAGGCAAACAGGCGATGATCTCGTTTCGTTTCGATATAGTATCTATATAGATCTGTTTTATTAGTATTAACGAACTATTTTCATCGAACATTCATTGTTTCTTACTTTTGTTTGTTGCAAACTTGTGTCTTTTTATTTCTTCATAATCTTATGAGAATTCGTTAGATATTTATGATTCGCTAATTGTGGTGGATTATCGTAATGCAATCTAGTGATCATAAATGGTATCTATCAAAATGACTATAAAAGGAATATTTCGACAACCCGCAGTTGATTTTTAATACTCGTAAAGGAAACATCTACTGCTCGAATATTTTTATTGTTTATGTGATTACAATCAGATTCTATAATGGGATCATATGGACGAGGACAATTTCTGAGGATATTTACAATTAGGAATCATCATCAAGTAAAGATATCACAATGAAAGTATAATTTAATTAGAATGAAATCAATGACCTAGGACACTGGAATCGTTATTTATTATAGTAAAGCAAATAATTTATTGTACATATATATTATAATTAGATAATTTTTTAAAATAATAATGTAAACATTCATACACATAGTTATGATAATAAAGCAACACTATTAGACAATAATATATAAATTATTTTATATTAGAAAAAGCAATTGTATTAAAATATCGATATATAATTATTTTTTAAGTTTTAATGTAAATGTTACACAAAAGAATATAAATAAATATTAATTAAATGGAAAATAGTATTTTTTAATTAATTTCTCATTTTTTTTAATATCACCTAATATCTTCTACCTTCTTCTATTAAAAGTTTCACCTACAATACTATATAAAATTTTCTCGTATATTTACATTCTAGTACTTCATATTCTCCTATTAGAAATTTTAAATACTAACCAAATCGAAAATTTTTTCCGCAATTCGATTTTTGTATCAAGATTACATGATGCATAAAGAGGTGGCACGCGAAATCCTGCCACCACCTGCTAAGTTATATTTTTCTATTCAAAAATTCATATTATGAAAAGCTCGACAATTTTTCCACGCTAATCTGGATTTATATTAGGTGATATATATGATGCCCGAAGGCATCTAGTGGGCTAGAGATGGCGCGATTTCACGTGCCACCTCTAGTTAAGTCATCATTTCCTGTTCAAAAATTCAAATTCTGGATAACTCAAAAATTTTTTCCGCAAATTGAGTTTTGTATCAGGATCACATGATGCACGAAGAGGTGGCACGATCTATCTCTTGGTAAATTATATTTTCCTATTCGAAAATTTAAATTAAGAAAAGCACGGAAAATTTTCTCACAATTCTGGATTTGTAACAGGATCACATGATGCGTAAAGAGATGGCATGTGAAATCGTGCTATTTTCTGGTACACTGTTATCCTATTAGAAATTTCAAATCCTTAATAAATAGAAATTTTTTACCCAAAATCATTTTGGAATCAGAATGATATGATGTGGGAAGATGTTGCATAGATTAGCATGAGAATAGAGAATACATAATTTCTGTTTATTATTATTTATTTAAATGTAAAATAAGTTGATTTACATTTTTTTTATATTTTTATGTACATTTGTATAAAATACTTTATATAACATTAGCATTACAAAAAGATATGTTTTAATTATATTACATAAATTTTTTATTACAGAATAAATCTTATTCGATACATAGATTATATTATTATTCATTATAATTTATATTTCTCTAGGGACAATTCCCCCAAAGATCGGCTGAAAACATAAATTTTGGTGGCATAGTACATTTGCTATCTAATATATTCGTTTTTCGAAAAGGATTATTCTTCCTTCACGCATTGGTGTATTTAATTAATAAATTAAAAAGTATAATTGCTTATTTGGTAGATAAAATCATGTACCAAATTTAGCTATTTATATATCTATACCTCCATATAATATTTGCCTCTAATTAATGTTTACTCTTATATGATATTCTACAGATAAAGAATGTTTAATGTCTTATAATAACAAACGACTTATTGTAGTTTTCCAATGCTTAATATCTTTCCTTCAGTCCTGCGAGAATTTGATTTATCTACCAGTCAGGTTATCGTAGAAAGTCTTTAATCCACCTAAGCGAGGGCTCGTTAATCTTCCTTCCAAATGTAAGAGAGTAATATAAAGTGTAATGCGTATCGACGATTTTTATCCAAAAAAAAATAGATTCCTCCAGAGAGAGAGAGAGAGAGAGAGAGAGAGAAAGAGAGAGAGCGAATTCTTATTACACTCCATGGGGATCCAATAAAATATATAATCCCTTCCCTCGTAAGCTCCCGATAATAGTCCTTGAAAAATAATACTCTCTCTTATCCATACTTTGGTATCTCTCATTAGAGTTATCTCTCTATGTTTTTTCCTAAAACAAAAATAAATAGTTTTCTTCGTTAATGCATAAACTATTATCTCCAAGTTATATAATAGACATATTCACATGTCAGATATAATAATATAAAAGGTGTCACATGGTGCTGTATACAGATGGAATAACTCTCAACAATGCTGACACATTCGTATTTCATGTGAGGAATATAGAAGTGTACTAACGTGTTCACCGAACGAAGTTCGAAAAGTTCTCAGAGGAAATGGTTAATGTCTAGTCGGTCGACAGCAAAAGGACCACGTAATAAACGTATGTTCGAATGAAAGGAATTGGTTCTTTGCATATATATATATATATATATATATATATATATATATATATATATATAACTCGAATCGCAACGGTTAAATTAATTTCGTGAATTTTCAAATTTCCCTTCGAATCGCCTTCAACTATACTGATAACGTTAAAAGAACATAGAGAGAGAGAGAGAGAGAGAGAAATAGAAAGAATTAGATCTATTTTTCCAATTTCGTTCGAAAGAACAAAATTTTTGTTCTTGTTTGTTGAATTTTCGATTGACAAAAGCATATTTAAATAAACTAGGAAGGAAAGAATAATGAAATCAAAAAAAATAGAGTCACACGAATAGGAATGATATTATCATAGAACGAAAAACGAGAGAAATTCTTTCATACACATACTCAAGTTTTTTCATACACATATAGTAGTATTAGTAGTTACCTAACTGTGACAAGACCAGGACCAGAGTAATCTCGTCAAATTACGCACAGTCTTTAATTTCCGGCTACTTCCCTTCGACATTCTCGATAAAACTGACAAAATGAAGTGAAGGTCGTAAGGACGATGTCGAACATTGATTTACATATGTATATGTACATAGTATCTACATATGTACATGATAGATACAACAAATTGTCGAAAGTACGAAGATTTCAATTTTTTAAATAAAAAGATTTAAACAATTAACTAGTAGAGTCATCTATCTCTTATACGAACAATTTGTTATAAAAAACTGATATGTGTATTAACGTTAAAATACATTGTAGGTATATATACCGTGTATATATGCATATATATATATATATATATATATATATATATATATATATATATATTATAAGATATATATACTAACGTGCAGTTTCGTCGACGATCGATAAAGAAAAAAAGGAAAGAAAGAGAAGAAGAAGCAGTTATCGCGCAAATTTGGAGTGATTCCAAACCGCGTGCCGAAGACAACGACAACGACAACGACAACGACAACGACAACGACAACGACAACGGCAACGACAACGACAACGACAACGGCAACGATGAAGATGAAAACGAAGAAGACTCATCGTACTAAAAGTTGCGATAGAGGTAAAGACAGAGATAAGAGAAGAGGACGGTGAAAATACTTTTCGCTTATTGGACAATTTCTGATGGACGTGTTGTCGATAGTAGTATTGGTACGCGAGACGAAACAATTGGATCGAACCGACTAAGATGGATAGAGTATCGACAGCCAAATCAATTGTCCCGTTCGTCCTCCAAAATGGCGGACTTTACAGACATCTCATACTTGTTCTTTTTCCCCTAATTCCTTCTATTCTCTAGTGAAAAACTCTCCTGCAAAAGTAAAATTCGAATCAGTCATAACGAGAGAGATAGAAAGAAAGAAAGAGAGAGAGAGAGAGAGAGAGAGAACGAGAAAGGGAAAGAGAGATCTATAGATGTGTGCTATACAAAAAATTGACAAGAAAAGTAACAAAATAAAAGAAACGAAGATACTCAAGAGTAAAGAAAAATCTTGGAAAGTTTCAAGAAGAAAAAGGGAAAAAATCTTGTTCCATTTCGAATGAAATGAAATTACTAAACGCGACTGGTACATAGCAGCAGATAAGTAAGTACGTACAATACTAGTTCTAAGCGCTATCGTACGTGCGACTGGAAAGTGGCTGACTTTTCAAACGGCAAGCTTTTAAATTCCATTTTCATCCTGACATGGATGGGAAGAGGCTAGAACTACGAACTCTGGCTATCTTTTCTATCGAGCAACGTAAAATGAGAGAGAAATAGAGAAAGAGAAAGAAATAGAGATAGAGAGCGAAAGAGATAGATATATAGAGAGAATGAGATAAAACGAGATAAAGAGAAAAGGTAAAACGAGCCCTTTACACGAACGAAGCTTCGTGCGTGTCCCTCGTAAATCGATGTCGATTTTTCGAACACGTAATCCGGGATAGTCTCGTTGAATTACGCAATCTCTAATTTCCGGTACGGCCGTCGCTCCCAACTAGGCATTGGGAGAGAAGAGATAGATAGAGATAGATGGATAAAAAGAGAGAGAGAGAGAGGGAGAGAAAAAGAAAAAAAAAAGGGAGTAAGAGAGAAGGAGAGGGAGAGAGAGAGAGAGAAAAAGAAAGAGAAAAAGAAAAAGAAAGAAATAAAGGAAGATAGAGACGGAGATAAACTGAAGGACTAAAAGAGAGAAAGAGAAAACGATTGGGTGGATGTGACGAGGCGCGGCAAAATTGCAACTGTCGGATCTCACGTTATACGTGCTCACCAGCAACACACATATATACGCATACATACATGTACATATATATCCAAAGAGAGAGAGAGAGAGAGAGAGAGAGAGACAGAGAGAGAAATGCACACGCATGTACGAATGTAGACGTACTAGCTATTCCAGGACATCTCACCGTTCGTGTCCGGATAAGGCTGTCCTCCTTCCGGATCGATCGACGGATTTTGGTGTTGAGGAATAGAGATAGAAATATAGTGAGGGAGAAAGAGAGAGAGAGAGAGAGAGAGAGAGAGAGAGTCGGTCGTCGTCCTTACGTGTGCACCACGGATCGATCCTCTTTGGTTAAGCTTCACTAAGGACATGTATTTCCACAACGAATTCCTACTCGTGACTAAAGTGCAACTATTCGCTAGAAGGAACCATCTTTACTGGCCGCAAAAGTCCATCCACTCGTTTCTCGTTCAACTCATGTTACTCTCTCTTTCTCTCTCTCTCTCTCTCTCTTTCTATTTCTCCGTCCGTCTATCTTTGTCTCTCCGTTCCTCTGTCTTTGTCTCGAGCACTTCCAGTCGAAGAGTAGAAACGTCGTTGGAAGAAGGACGCTCGTTTAGAGCTTCAATCCTCGAATGTTCTCGGG
>NC_060958.1:5028212-5035712 GCF_910589235.1 Vespa crabro | reverse complement strand
AATAACATAAAAATAAAAATAAAAACTTGATAAATAATTATTTCAATTTATGCCAAAAAAAAAGAAATTGAAAAATACGACAGCAAAAATAAAATGAAATTAAACGAACCATTATTAATTTCTCATTGAATTTTCATACTTTTAGTTTTATAATTTAACATATCGTTCGATTTTCCAAAGTATCGATGCTTTCTTTTTCAACACATTTAAAGAAGACCCTTGACCGAATTAATTTTCTCCAGTCGTCTACACGAATGAAATGTTCTTAAATCAATGTTTGTCGAAGCATAAGACATAAAAAAGAGAAAGAAAAAAAAAGAAAAAAAAAGAAAAAAAGAAAAAAAAAGGAAAAAGCACGATAGTTCCATCAAACGTACGATTATAAATATCTCTCGATCGTCCTCGACGTCTTTTCTCGTACAATGATGATGATAGTAATAATAACAAACGGAACCGACCAAGTTAATCGAGAAATTTAAAAATATATTATCCTCTGTTACATAGACCTTTAATTGGTGAACTCGAACGTTCAAGAAAGAAACATACTTTTCTTTGTATTTTTTATCTTTTATTCTTTCATCGTATTACTTGTTCACGTATCCTTGGATCTACAATAGGATCTTCGAAAATGTAATTCCTCTTTTATCTACCTAATCTATCTTTAATAAACAAATAGAGAGATAAAGAGACAGTCAGAAAAAGGGAGAGAGAGAGAGAAAGAGAGAACCTAAAATGGATTAAGAATTAACGGTAACAACGTTGTAATACACGATACCTCGTGATAATCGATAAAGGTCACTTAACGAGTAGTTATTAGCGAAGAAAATAATAGTTGAGTAACCGAAAAGGATAGTTACGCTTCGATGACCGATCTGTTACTGACTCGAATACGCAAACTCTCGTTCGTACTAACTATACATATGTGTCGATTGGTGACCCACGTACGATGTTACAATCTGTTATCCTATAAACTGTATGGTAACTAATACGTACTTTATCGTTTAACGAACATGATTGAAATTATTTATATTGAAACAAACGAAAGAATATTATTTATTATAAATGTTAAATAATATTTTAATATGAAAACTTTTGAAGTTTTCATTTCGAGTACTTTAATGTTTTGTTGCTATAAGATTGAAGGGATAGGTGATTGATGAGCAAATGAATGAGATGAGAGATAGAGACAGAGACATTTCAAAGAAGAAGAGAAAGAGGGAGGAGGGAGGAGAGAGAGGTAGTTCTCGCTTTCCCGCGCATTTAATCTTCCGTAGGGGCATTCCGTCAAATCGATGTGAAATTTGGGTCGAATTCGGCTTAGCGGAATTGATTTCCTCCGGTTTCTCGGTTATGAACAATGTGTACGACCAGGACGGTGTTTAGATCGGATTTACGAAGCGGGTCGCTTCGCTCCCTTGCGCTTGTTGAAAGACCGACTCGAATTGAGCAGCGAGTCGACCGAATTAAACCGACACTACCCCTTCCCTTTCGTTGCTATCTACATCCCTTGCTTCTAACACTACCGTCACTCACAATCACGATCACTAATACCAACACCAACACTAACACAGCTGCTCTTCGATAATCTTTTCTTCTCTTAAACCCACGGGAAACGCGAGATATCTTTTAATTTTTCTTGGAAAATTATTATCGAAGATATAAGTATATTCGTATTAGGCGTGTAGTTCGTATTTACGTGTTAAAAAAAAATTTGAACCGGTAAATTTCAATATACGAATGTTTTATTTAAGAAAATGATCGGGATTATTTCATATGAAGAGATTGATTCGATTAATGAATTTTTTATTTTTTTTTTAAACATTATATTTTTATTTTGTTCATATTAGATAATCTATGCTCTCTATCTCTCTGTCTCTCTCTCTCTTTCTTCCTGTCTCCTTGTCTTTCTTTCTCTCTTTTTTCCTCTCTGCCTGTCTCTGCAAGATTATTTATTAAATTACTTTAAAAATTTGAGACTAACGATAAGAAAATCCACCTAATTACCACTACGTGATTCTAGTGAACTTTTCCTTGAATTTCTTTTTCGTAAGAACAATAGAATCACATGTCACGCCTGCATCATGCTTCGAGAGCGTATCATTTTTTTTTACTTTTTCGTTCTTTTTTATGCACGATAATCCAAAATCTATGTTTACCAGCTATCTCGCTATTTTTCTATATTCTCATTCAGTCGTTATTTTTTATAAGATCATTGCTTTGTCAGATCTCCAATCACAAATATTTATTTGAAATATATCCTTATCTTATTATCAATTTTTTTTTATATTATCGGTATTTCAAAATATTTCAAACAATAAAGACGAGACGATTTTGAAAAACTCTCTTTCCCTTCATCGTAACCGAACGAGAGGAGCGTATTTTACTGATCGTAGAATTTCAAAAGGAATGATGGAGGGAAAGGAAGGGAAGGGAAGGAATGGGGTAGAGTTAAGCGTGTAAAAGCTATCGCCGTCCATTGTGTGTAGCCGTAGCAGTAACAAAGTCGAAAGTATAGATCGACGCGTCGCGTAAAATCGTGCGACGTTTTTCGAGGTCTCCCAGGCTTTCCCCTTTTTTTTCCATTGCCGCTAAAGCAATGGAAAAGCGAGGGAGAACCGAAAAAAAGAAATGAAAAGAGAGATAGAGATAGATACAGAAAGAAAGAAAGAAAGAAAGATAGAAAAAGAGAGAGAGAGAGAACAGGATAGGAATGACTGGATGGGGTGTGAGGATACTCTCTCGCAAAGCTTTAACATAAATTTTAATGGAAACTGAAATCTACGTCGAACCTACCGGGAAATATATCTCGGCGTGCACGCGTCCGTGAAATTTAAATCCGTGATTTTAAGCGGGTTACGAATGAAATATTCCCTACTTTTTTCTTTCTTTCTTTTCTTTTTTTATTTTTTTTTTACTCGTTTATAGTTTTGAAAATTTTTCTTTTCCCGCGAAAACTAAAAGAGGTAGAGTGTGAGAGGAAACAGAGAGGGAGAGAGATGTCGAAAGCTTTCGTCGTACTTTCTTCTTTTTATTTTTTCTTTTTATTCGCTATCTCTCTCTCTCTCTCTCTCTCTCTCTCTCTCTCTCTCTATCTATTTATCTATCTATCTCTCTCTTTCTCTCACACTCTCTCTCTATGTAAACGAAAAGATTCTCAGGGAAAAAATTTCGCGAACGGTTCTAAACGATCTCGTTAAGTAAAAGCGCGCGCGACGTATGAATGACCCCAGGCGAGAAAGACCCTTGACCTCTCGCAGCAAAGCACTCACTCTCTGCCAACACACTCGTACTTCGTCATTCTGTTATACTTGCTTCGTAAGCTTAGTATGCGAATTGTCAGTATGTATGTCATGTTTCTATAAAAATTCACAACGACGAAAACGAGGTGGAGAAGGAAAAAGAGAAAAAGAAGAACAGAGAAAGAGAGAGAGAGAGAGAGAGAGAGAGAGAAAGTGGGGGGCGTAGAAAAAGAAAAAGAGAAAAAAAAACGCTTGACGTAACTCGGACGAGAGTGCCGTGGGAGAAAGTAACTTTACATTTGCGATACGAAACACACCTCGCTTACGTCCTATACCCTCGAGTTTCTTCTCTTTGACAAGAAGAAAAAAAAAGAAGAGAAAAGAGAAAAAGAAAGAAAAGCAAAAGAAAAGAACAGAAACGAGAGGAAAAAAAATAAAGTTGGCATCGTTAAAACGAATGCACACATCTGTCAAAATGTATATATACATATATGTATGTATGTACATATGTGTGCGTCTGTGCGTGTGTGTACTTTTCTTTCTTTCTTTCTTTCTTTCTTTTTTGTATTTTTTGCGAGAGAATCGAAGATAAAGAAATAACAAAGAAAAGAAGGGATGGAATAAAAGCATTCGTCGGTCCGGTTGTTTTTATCTCCAGAAAGAAAGAATGAGGAAGAGAGAGATAGAAAGATAGAGAGAAGGAGAAAGAGAGAGTGAGAGAGAAAGAGAGAGAGAGAGAGTTCATTTTTACGTTTTTACGTGAAAAAGTGGGAAGAAAATAGAAAGAATCGAAGTTTGTATTTACGGTGGCTTCGAGAGTCTTGGCACTTTCCATTCGTCACGCGATTCCATCTACTCCACGATCGAAGTTCGAGAAAAAGACCAATCCCACCTTTGCCCTTTATCTTTGTTTTTTTTTTGTCTTTTTTCTTCTCCTTCTTCTTCTTTTTTTTTTGTTTGACTTAGAAATTCAACCCCTACGCCAACAAGCGCCACGATCGATCGATCATGATTTTTATCAATTTGTTTTATTTTTATTTGCAGCCTCGTGGAGCAGCCTCGGAGTTGTCGTCCTCGGTCAGCAAGGTCCGGAATTCGTTCTCGAGCCACCAAGCACTTTAGTTTTCTCCAACACAACCGGCTCTCAATTGAGTTGTTCCGCACATGGGAGTCCGACGCCACACGTCACGTGGATAACTAGTCCGGATCAAAGATCGGTCTCGGCGGTTCCCGGACTACGGTAAGTTTCACCTATCTTTGATTTCAACTCTTATTTTTTCTAACTATAAAGAAAAGAAAGGAAAAAAGAGCAGAGAGAGAGAGAGAGAGAGAGAGAGAGAGAGAAAGAAAGACTTTTGAAAAAGGTCTGGAAACTTTTGCATGTCTGCTTCGAACAGATTTTATCAAGAGTGACTTCAAAGAATTTACTTTGATTTACGATAGCCTACTTTGATGATAAAAAACTTGGAAACAAAAATAGAAAAAAGATACGGATAGATAAATAGAAAGAGAAAATGAAAGAGAGAGAGAGAGAGAGAGAGAGAGAGAGAGGGAGAGAGAAAGAAAGAGAGAGAAAGGAAAAAAGTTACTTTCAATTTCTCATTTGCATTCGTTGGAAATTTCTGATTTTTCGCTCTATACAATGAGACAAAATAAAACTGATCTTTCCCGATGATTAAATCTATTATTTTCTCTTTTTAATATTATTTCCCTTTTTAATAGTTTTTTCCCCTATATTTCTTCTCTTTTATTTCTTCTTTTTTCCTTTCTTCTTTTTATTTTTCGTTTTTTCTTTTCTTTCTTTTTAATTTCTTCTTTTTATTTTACATTCTGAACTTCTCACAGATCGAAGATATTAAATCGCTGGCAGAACATAAATTTGAATTATTGGTCGAAATCAACATAGACATGAAATCATACCGCAATCGAATTAATGAGCTTTCATGAAAATAAAAATCACAAATAAATGGAAGAAAATGAAAATTCTCGGAGATTCGGCTATAATCTTCGACTCTACGCATCGTGTATTTCGAATTCCCTGAAAGCATCCCCGGGTAATCCTTTCGGATATTTCCGAGTCCAGCTAGCTTGCTTGCTCTCTCATTCGGTCAGTTCGGGGGCCCAATAAAACAGCGGTTTTTCGTCTAAAAATTCGATTCGGAATTTACAGGCGCGCTCGCCACAACCGGTCCGCTCTAAGCGGATCAGAGTACCAAACGGATTTGAAACTTCAGCGGCGGCCTAAATTGCTCGAGCTTCCTGTCCGGAGCAAACGATCGATTCTTTTAGCTCTATCTCTCTCTCTCTCTCTCACACGCACACACACACTCACTTTAAAATATTTCTCTGTTACCCGTTTATTTTATTTTTCATTTTCCTATTACTATATAATTCATTATCCCATTTATCGTATCTCTATTTTCGAAATTACATATAAGCTACTATATATAAGCTATAATACATAAATCTAACGGATTTATAAACGGATTTATAAACGGATTTATAAACGGATGGATAAACAGTCGCGCAAAATTTCAATTATATTTTACCGTCAAAAATAATACCTATTATTTAAAATCATTTGCCTTATAAAATAGAATTACATATATATATACATATATATATATATATATGTGTGTGTGTGTGTGTGTGTGTGTGTTTGTGTGTATGTATATATATGTATTGTTCTTTTTTCAATTCTTTTTCTTTTTCTTTTCTCTTTCTTTTTTCTTCTTTAATAATTATCAAGTAACGACCTCGTTCAATATTATTTGAATAATCGCACGGTAACGGAAGTCGTTGTAAAAATTCTCAAAATATATAGAAACGAAACTAGAAATCGGTCTCAAAGTTAAATACACGAAGAACGGACGTTCAGTTTTCGTTTTAGTAAGCCAGTCGGATAAGTAATTGGATACGATATCTCGAGCGAAATGAACCGCGACAGGGAAGACTCCTTGCCGGAAATTCGACGGCGTAATGTCCGGCAATAGCAACCACCGCACTCGAGGAAACTATTTCCTCCCCTTAATCGAAACGTTCCTCCGAGCTAGCATGCTTCTCAATCTTCTATCTCTATTTTTCATGATCTCCGTCTGTCTCCTTTCCTTTCTATAACGAAGATCTTTTAATAGAATGTACCGATATAAAAGAAAAAAAGAAAAAAGAAAAGAAAATATTATATATATATATATATATATATATATATATATAAAATTTGATCGTAACAATGAATAAGATTCGATTCTATAAAAAATGTCCTTTATAAAAGATAAAAAAAAAAGAACAGAAAAAATAAGAGGACGATTTCATCGACTTTTTTGCGTATCGTAAAAAGAAGGAAAACTAAATAAAAAAATATAATAAGTCTTGTTTCTTTATTTCAGTCTCGTTGATCAAAAGTTCTCTAAGAATATCTTATCCATTTTATTTTTAATCGAAATAAATTTCATAAATCCACGTTCATCGACCGAAAGTCTCAGTTAAAGGGTGAAAGTCGTACTACAGTTCTTTAACATTTTTTTAAATTGGCAAAATTGTTTGCTCATCGATGTTTCCAAAAAGTATACAGCTTTTATTTTTTTCGATACTCATATGAAATGGTAAAAGACAAATTAAGAACAGGGGAAGGACAAATAAAAAAGAGAAATAGATAGATGGATGGATGAATGAATGGATGGATGGATGAATGGATGAATGGATGAATGGATGAATGGATGGATGGACGGATAGATGGTCGTATGTAGAAGGATATGTTTTAACGAAGTAAAAGATGAAGTGAGAAAGAGAAAGAGAGAGAGAGAGAGAGAAAGAGAGAAAGGGAAAAAATTAAAGAGGACGGGTAAAGAGCAAGAAGGAAAAGCAACCCGATTCTCTCTTCTAATGGTGCTTATCCAGCAACTCGACGTAATTTTACTCGAGTACACGAGAGAAGTGAGAACTTCCGATTTTTATGAACCTTTTGTGGTCCCTGGAGTAGCCAAGAGATTGAGAGAAAAGACTAAGAGAGAGAGAGAGAGAGAGAGAGTCGGGTACTTTTTCAAAGTTAAACCTTCGAGAGATGAAATAACCCTCGATAGACTTCCCACGAGTACGGTATTGATGCGTTGTACCAAAGAGATCCTCGAATTAAAATAAAAAGAAAAAAAAGGTGAAGGGAAAAAAGGAACATGCGAGAAAGAGAGAGAGAGAGAGAGAGAGTGAGAGAGAGAGAGAAAGAAGAGAGAAATGATGAAGTGTTCGCGCGAAATTGAAAAGTCCT